>NC_083638.1:14910843-15210843 GCF_963576545.1 Limanda limanda
CAAGTCTGCTGTGCACCGAATACCTGCTCTTCTCACACCAACACAAGTCTAACTAACAAAACCCTTCTCTGCTTTGGCGAGCGACACATTGGTTGGAGGTCTGAACTAGCCTGTCTCTGGGTTCTTTCCCTTGCTTCATTAACAGCGTTGGCCAGGTTATAAAGTTATGCACTGTTAGCATGCTTTGGTTTGGTTTCTTTTTTTTAACATTGCAAGGGTGATTTTGACCATGTAAAGTAATTTGTAAACTTGCATCAAGTTTATGAATAAAGAATTTTATGAAATATCTCTTCATTATGTTGTTATTAATTAAAATCCTTTGTCAATTACATACTCTTGAAAGACTGTTTGTGACTTTGTAAGGCCGCTGAAATCCTCCTGGTCTGGAATGACTATTGCTACCATATAGTCAACACCTTCAAGTATTAGTTAGGGGATTTTCGCACTAACTGCCTTAGGATACATTAGATCTGTAACTTTTACTCAAATAACCTTAGAGAAATGGACATGAGGATCTAGGAATCCAGCCAACAACCTTTATCAATAGATGAACCATTTAAAAACCCAAACTCCAGTTACTCGCATGCATCCATGCTTTCCAGCTTATGTGTTTCTGATGCTTTCCAGTAGATGGTGTTCTTTGTCAGAAGATGTTGGGTTCAGTCCTAGTCCTATACCTGCCTCTCACATTGTCATGCAAACATAACACCCAATGTGGGATTAAACAGAGTCAATTATTGGTCCTGCATGGCATGCTGAAAGGTGCAGGGCACTGGTAATTAAATGTGGCTAAATATCTGATTTAATTAGATTTAATTACCAAAGCAGTTAAACAATATGATGCGGAACTGACCCATCTAGCATTATCCCGGTCAGTAAACACAAGTAACCATTTGCTGCTATAGTGTAGAGGGGGTGTATATGCCTGGATCTTTCCATAATGCTGTGGAGGAAATTCAAAAAGTCCACCAGTTTTTCTAACATATCAATGATTTATATATAGCACCTTCCAGATGGTAACAACCGGGGCAGGTGGTATGTTGGGTTAGTGGGATGAATTTATCCAGCATTGTATTTGTAAAATATTTCCCACGTTAGGTATTTTGGTTTCCACTTTTTCTGTGTAAATGTGTAATAGCTATAGTAACCAATAGATGGTAGTGGTGTACTCTTGTAACTTTGGGTTATTCTTTTTTTTTTCGTCCCTCTGGTTTTTAAGCAGTAGTTCTCTGTGCTTGTTACGTTAGTGCGACGTACACGCATCCCTGTTCTTACCAGCTCTGTAGCTCATTTCCTTCAAGGTGGAATGAATAAATAATAAGGTCATAGGTTTGAGTGTGAGGCTCACTATTGATGGGCGACAGTCTGATATTGACAGTTCACATCAGTGTTATTGAGTCACATATTGTTATAATGGTCTGGCATGCACTGTTCTCGAGGATGTAAGATTTGTGAAAAATAGCTGAGTCCCTATCAGTTATTATGAGGAGTGGAGGAGCTGTTGGAAATACCATGGTAGACCGTTGAATCTGTGGATGGTCATTGTCACCGCCTGGATAGTTGATTAGAAATCAGTCAAACCAACAAGCAGAATATCGTGGGAAGTTTGACTTCATCTCTATATCAAAATAAAGGGCAGGTAGCAGTATGAGGCTGGGAAGTGGAACTCTGCTGTTTATCAGTGAAAGGCTAATTGCCTATTATTCCAGCAGTGTTCCGTTTGGTTTATGTGTGGGTTTGTCAGACTGGCCTCTCGGCTGGAGAGGGGCAGATCTCATTATCCAGCTTGAGCCAGGCTGTTTGTCCAGCCTGTCACTCACCTCGGGCACAACATTGTGAAGAGTGCGACGAGGCTTCTGGGCCTAAAGAAACACGGCTATGCATCTCTGTGATTAACATTCTCGCGACTTCACTGAGACAGCAAGAAAGAGCTGACTTGTCCTCCTTCAACCTGAGCGAGCGCACAGCAGCACAGGGCGGGCCATATTCAGAATCAGCAGGGGTTGATTAATAGCCTGCGGCGTAATGGCTCCGTCTATCACTTTCACTGCTTAGCCTTCATCAGTAACACTTAGGTGTAAACCCAGATTCAGATTGAAGAGAAGCTAGAACCCCGGCCTTACGGATCATGTTACTATTACCGACTAGTCTACATTCAAAATATATCACAGATGCTGAAAGTGAAACTGGAATTTGTCCTCTTAATTTGCTCAATACAATAAGGAGTCAATATTGAGCCCATGCTAACAAATTATACAGATATGTTTAATACATATTTTAACATAAAAACCTACGAAATGTTGAATTTTTAAACTTGGTTTTCGTGAACAGGAGAAGCATAATTGTTAAAACATGCTAATTCAGGAGCTTTAGAGATGCTGGAACACAGATTGTTGTTAGCTCCCGTGTCCAGACATTCTCCTTAGTCACGTTAACCATCTGCGGGCTCCAGCTCACTACAGTATTTGCTGTAATGACAAAGTTAGTTTTGAGTTATCAAAGGTGCTATATGTAAGTTGACTTTGCTGTCAAAGAGGATCTCTGGCCAGGAGCAGGTGGCGGTGATGCTCGCTTGCCAACAGCTTCTGTCTTTGCTGTGTTTACAAGACAAAGGGTCATAAAAGGCGCCCTGAGCATCACTTCTTCTTCAGGTCAGACTGGACGCTACAGTGACTCGCTATCACAAAGGGGCTTGGGCTCGCTTGTTAGCATGCTAATGTAATAAGAGGGAGAGAAGAGATGGGAATAGAATCCTGCTGCCCACTGCTGGAGAAAGCTCTTAGTGAGTTCAGGAATTAAGTTTGATGTTCAACTCGCAACTTTTCTGCAAAACTGGTGAGAGGTTGATGCAAATCTTGGTTATGTAGCAATAGCAAAAACTTACTTGGAGACCCCTTTAATATTTAAACCTAAACTTTAAGTATACAGTGTGTCCTTGCAATTTAAACATTTATAAAACATTTGAAAATAAGTTTAAAATCCTAAACCATCAATAATGAATCTGCCCACAAAAAGTATTTTACTTATGTGAGGTCATACACTAAATTCACATTGTCTTGCAGTCACTAGATTCCTCACGTCTCCATGGATGCTTCCTGTAAAAACAAACCTACACTATTCAATGTAATTAGAAGGTAACCAACTGCAAGAGCCTGCAGTTATCTGTGAGTTCGAATTCATTTAATTAATGTAATCTGTTCCTGCCAGCACCTCCGCTCCGGGTCCCACGGATACTTTAAACAGTGCATCAGCATAGTAACAAAGACAGATGCTTTCACGGACAGCAGGTGCTTCCTGATGGAGACGGCCAACACTTTTAAAGTGTAAATCAAGAGCGCGGGCTCAGAGCGGCAGTAATGGCGACTGGCTTTGAAAAGACTTGGCACAACTAGGGGCTGAGGAGCCATTCCCACTGTGCCTGCGAATGGCCTGATTTTAGAGCAGAGCATCTGGAGTGCAGTAAGACAGATGTCCTCCCCACAGACACTTACTGTACAAACACACACGTCTCCACTGCTCACACTTTGTTGCTTTTGGGACACTCTCTTTCCACACTAACATTCGTTTTCTAAATTTAGGCATAAGTTCATGACATTTTCATAATATAACAAGTGACAAAAGTTTGGGTAAAACAAATGACCTTGGTGGTTTAAAAATAGGTTCAAAGTGTGTAGGAAAATGGATAAATAGGCTACAGAGGGAAGAAGGTATAATTCATTCTGATTGTCTGCTGGTGCTGAATAGCAACACGGGGAGTATTATAATTTACCAGGTAGATCAGGGCGATGGCTGCTGAATAAAATATGTTGAATGGAGCCCAGTGGTACCTTTGTGGGGATTTATTACAGAAAGAGAACTTACCTTCCTTCTTCCTGTAAGAAAAACAAGCCCATAGGTCGCGTGTGTGATAAACGTACAGAATATCGTCTAAGACTTGCTTTTAATTCTGTAGTGTGCTCTAGTGGCCATACTAGTTGTAACAGAAACAAAGGATGAAGTCAGGTGACTAAGACTAAATCTGCTGAAGGAAGTTGTTAGATGGTTTTGCAAAGATAAGGGACCTTTACATAATGACTTCTGTTTGTTTTCCATGTGAAACATTTAGTTGGCAATCTTCTTGTATTTATATTTTCTTTTATTTCTTACTATAGCTATGACAATAAAGGTCCTATAACCTTAAAAGTAATCATTTGAACACCAATCAACTATTTCCTAAACCTAACAAGGATTTAATGTGCCTAAATTTAGCAACTGTTCATTAAGCTTAACCTGAACAATAAATGGACATTTTTGTGTGAGGACTACAGAGATTTATTAAAACTGGTAACAAGTTTTTGCAGGTAACAAAAGAATAATTTACTCCAGACGCTAAATGTATATTACACCCTGAGTCTGACCTGACAAGCTCAGAGATGAAAGAAACCACCCTGATGGACACATTAATGAACTCTTCTGTCTTAATGATTTAATCACAGAAAAAACTAAATGCTGTCAAGATTATTATTTTGTTTTTCACTTTTTTCTCATAGGCCTAAAATGTTGTGTTGCATGAACTTTCTTTATCTACCATCCATCCATCTGTCCATCTGTCCATCCATCCATCCATTTGTTCCTCCGCTTGTCTGTCCTTTGTCCACTAGGCAACCTGCCCCTGTCCTTGAAAGAGAATATTTCAATCAGTCAGTGACAGATTTACCTTCAAGGACTGTAAATGACGCACATAACTGAAAATCATTAAATCTATTGAACCTGAATGATAAAATGATTTAAAAGTGATTGATCTCGTTACTCTTTCAGCAGTTTTGAGTCACACCTAACATCTCCTCTGATGGAGAAAATGGAATATCAAGATGGCCTACATCACCCTAACCTTTGGTGTTTTATTGGATTATTTAATTTGCAGGTTTGTGAACTCATGAGTGGTGAAAGTCTACTATGAGACAGAAAATCAGCACTGGTAATCCTGAAAAGAGCTTTGAGACACTCATCCAACAACAGCGGTGCTTTGTAAAAATCATCACCTCGTCCAGAGGATACATTACACCTACACACAGTATATTTCCATTGGCAAAGAGAGGCCTGCACAATTCAGTCAATACAGTGCTTCCACTTTGGAAGAAAGTCAACCCAAACATTTTAGGAGAGCACACTTGCTCACAGCACAACTGAGAGACTGACCTTCACAGTCCCTCTTTCATTTCTCCATTAAAGGATTCACTTCAAATATATTCACAGTTCGCCTCTCGGGCTGCAGCAATGGCACAATCAAGAGCCACAATGCATATATTTCACTAAAGGGCCGGCTTTAAAATCCAATTCTCCTCGGCAGGGAGTATATGTAAATATTAATGATCCATGGATCTGCATTTTGCTCCATATTCTGCTGCTTTCCTGGCTCTTTTTTTTTTTTTTATATCAGATCATTCGTTTGGTTTTCAATCACCCATGCTTACCATTGACTGCATACATAACAATACCACCATTACTTCTTTCAAGTTATTCACCTTTGTGCACATACATACAATAAAAGCCTGATAAAGATCTAAACAGCTGCAAACATGTCTACTCTTATTTGGTGTTGCATAATACCTTTATTTGTTGATTGTTTAAGTCTTTTTCATTTTGAATGTTGCTCGCTTGTCCTCCCGGCGCCGAGAGATAGCCAGAGGTTCAGCTCAGCGTGACGATGTGCTTCCCTGCACAGACTTATTCTTCAGCCCAAGCTAAATGGATTTCCATTAGAGGAGCTATGACTCATTCCAGATGCTTACTCAATACTCTGTGGGCACTGTAGCAGAAAGTTTCCTCCAGACAGAACAAAAAGAAAAAAACAATAAAAACCAGCGCTCGTGTACGAGATAGCGTCCAGGACCAGCTGTTCCTCGCACCTTTTGCATACATTGTGCACTTATGATCACAGCAGTGAAGTCTGTCATATAATGGAATTTGTATATTATGCAGAAGAAGCTAAAGCATGGGTGCTCTTTTAGCAGGAAAAGGTATAGAGCAAAGGAAAACAAGACGTATTCATTCGCTCCTGAGTGACAGAGCAAGCAATAAAGTACAGCTAAATGATGTTAGTGAAAATCCGTTCTATATTTGACCGTATGAGACGACCTATTGTATCAGCATGTGCTTGTGTTTGGAGGCGAGCCCGGGGCATTGAGTGCACGTTATGTTCTTCCACTGCCATGGATATATCTCCTCAGCACCATGTCTGGACTCAGGCTATACCTGCATTGGACGATCAATAGGAAAAGCAATGATCTCAGTGAAATGGTCCATCCATCTTACTGTGATTCCCTCATGAAGGCCCCTGACTGCAGAGAAGAGATAGAACTGAATTATTGTCTGAGCATCGATTTAAAGTAGATGCACTCTGTCCTTTCGTTTGAAATTCAGTGGGATCTGAATGAAAACAACCAATTTACCAATTTAATAGAATTTTGAATTGGAGCTGGTACAGATATTTGAAAGCGTACAATTTCATTTGCAATTCAAAATATGCCACAAAGAAATCATTTTTAAATTGATTAATTAAAAATGATTATTTTAATTTCCAGTCATGCTAAGCTCATTTAATTTTAATAGGACTTTAAATCCCCCCTCTCCTATTATTTGGAATCTTAAAACTGTCAAAGTACCTCCATAATCTGTGACGAGGGCAAATGAAAATGACCAAACTGGAAAACCCTCCACTGTATAATGAAATAAACCTGGTCACCTTCATCAAATCTTCTCCTTTTGTGATTTCTCCCTTTAAAGAAAACTTGTCCAGACAGACTAGCTTTGACGTCTCAATTCCTTCAGGGTAGTGCAGGGTACAAAGGGATGAATTCAAAATTGGTTAATTGCTGATTCATTTTTGTAAATCAAGCAAAATAATTTTTTGTTTGTTAGTTGTTGCTGTAGATACCACCACATCTATTATTATCGTGCACAGCCCGACAGGTCTGTACAGTCCCTCCTTACTGCTAACTCTTACAGTGTGTGTACCTTTTGTGGGTGGAGATGCAAAGGCACATTTCCTAAGGCAAAGATCATCACCCTCTGATCATACGTTTCTGGTTATGAGCCGTGCTCATGTGGTGGGTTTGATTTTGGCTCATAGCACGCCTCCCTGGAAAAATGTATTCCATTTATAGATATAAAATTTACAGAGATTGTACGTTACCTCTAGTTTATTCTTTTCAGGTGATGAGTAAAGTCAAGTGAGCAATTCAATGATCTGCCAAAACAATGAGAAAACAATTGATGCTTTCATTGATTTGTTGCATTCTCTTGTAAACTGACATTTTCCTGGTATTTTATATTCTTCCCCCTGAAAAGACAAAAGAACGTTGCCAAAGGTGAGGCCCTCTTTCCTTTGACCTACCGTCTACATATATCTTACACTGCCAGAGGCTCTATTGAATAAATACTGGAGCAGTAATGTTTTCGCTGCCTCGTAAGAAGCGGACCTATAAACAGCAGCAGTCATCTTTATAAAACAAAATAGTCAACAAAGGATATAGACCGGGCATCAGTGTGATGGATAAGAAACACACAGAAAACTGTAAAATGAATTAGAGAAAGTAACTTCTCTTTTAATAAAACCAATATATTGAATGCATCTTACTTTCAGTTCATCTGCCCTGATTAAGAGTTCAGACTGGACTGGGCAACATGTTCAATCTTAAACTCTGACAATGCAATTTGTCATGCAGTCAATTTTTCACAGCAGACATTTTGGCATGTGATAACAGGATATAATGAATAATATCAATTGTGTTTCACGCTATTTAGACGTCCTATTTAAAGGTTCCTTCACATTCTAAATAAAAGAGAGCCTTTACTGATGTTAACAAGTAAACCTGCTATGAAAAGATACAAATATCTACAATTATATAATAGATTATTAAGGCCTGATGACTGCTTTGTTGATATTTGTATGGATCAAATAAACAAATTGGATTGAACATTATAAACATTCTGGAATAATAAAATAGTCTATAGCTTTTCTCTTGGTGGAGCACCGGGTTATTCTTTGCAGTGATGAACTGGCCTATAGAGACACTGGGAACCACTAAGACAAATGTAAAGAATGCTGTCTGCTACAGGAGCTTGTAGGTCCAGAACACTTCCTCCAGACTAAAGTAATTTATAGACTGCAGAGATCACGTGACTTTGTTTACAGCAAATCAACAACGGCGTCGGCTCTTATCACATCAACAACTCTCTTGACATCTTCGCCAGTGTCTGCGATGTGTATCAAGAATCAACCGCCCACTTAACCGCACTGATCAAGCGCGGATTTCCTCATGTCTGCAGAAACTCCAGAGGCCCTTACTTGGACATTTGCGTTGGCACATACTCTTCCTCTGGAGTTCAGTGCATGTCCGAAAGCAGTAACAACACTAAAATGTAGGTGTTGAGAAACTTTTGATGTGTTTTATTTTTTTATTTTGTAGACATCCAATATTTATCCTTTCAGCCCCACCAGTGAGTGTCCATGTCTGAACTAGTGCGTCTGCCTGTGACTGATAGTGCCTCCTGGACATTGATTTCCCACGATGGCTCCATCAGGTGGAGATGCTGGAGGAAATGGGGAAGAGGAGGAGGGAAAGGTGTAGAAGGGGGATGTTTAAAGGGGGAATGGGGAAAGGAGGATTGCATGAGGTGTGAAGGGTATGATGGACCTCCTGGGACCAGGCTAAAAGGCTCCCCTCATCCTAATCTCCTGCTCTATTTTCAGAAGCAGCGGGAGGGATGTCAGAGACGTACGATGGCGGTGACAGATGATCAGACACGAGGGCGCTCGCAGACCTGATGAATGGGGTCTCTTCATTGGCTAAATGGCGGCACCACCATGGAAGAGACAGGGGTGAACAGGGAAGACAAAGGACTCTCCATTAACTGGGGGACGATTGAACAAACTGGATGGGCTCCTTGCCATGAGGTAATATTTGAATTGAAGAACTTAATTTGTTTGTTACCAATTGAGGTATATTTTAAGTTGGTAAATTTTATTCTTTCCGTGTATGAGTTTAAAAAAAGGAACTTTACACCCGGAAAGGTTCATTTTTGTTAAAAAAAACATCCTCACCCAAATGTGCATAATTATAGGAACTATAAATATAAGTGTCTTTTCACATTTTCTTGGACATGTATGAAGTTGTAACAGCAGTCAAGATTGCTTTCAGTTTCCAGAAAACTGACATCAAAATCAAGAAGACAAATAGTTTTGTCCACTGGGGACTGAAATTCCTGCTGAGAATGGATCATTGCCTTGCTGTGTGAGAGGCAGAAGGTAAGAGCCTCTACAAGAGAGATAAGGCTTGTGGAGCCTCAGTGGTGATAAGTATCTTATCGGCCTGTCGTCCGCCTCGTGAACTCTCAGAGGATCGCCGTTGTATTACAGAATGTTAGACAACCACTGCTAGCTGCAGATAAAGGAAATGCTTTTGTACAGCTGCACAGTGCACATTTAGGAAAGAAGATGCCTATGACCGCATATCAATTAATTCATTCATCATGTCTCTGAGGCAGGAAGTGGGTGATGCTAAAAGTTGTTTGTTATTGTACTCTCACAAAACCATTTTTCATGTTTTTTATTTTCCTACAGTCTGTATTGTTGTATTGTCGCAGGCACACCAAAGACAGAGACATAGATTGTGTTGTTTTCTCTGTCGCCAACTACATGGAGCATCTCCTGGCTGTTAAACTTGAGTGTGACATGTTTGCATTACATTGCTTTCTCAAGCACCAGTAGGGGCCATTTCATTTTCACATACATATGAATTCCACCGCCTCAAACAGACGTCCTTTGGAGCCTTCGGGCTGGAGATGGGGGCTGATTTCACACAGCTAAGCATCGTCAATCTCCCCAGTTCATTCAGTTCACCACGAGGGTCCTCTTTCACTGCTGAGCTCAGTCAATAGAGCTCCGCTACCCGGATGGGTGCAATTCCATTAAGAGAACCCTCCACCTTGGGCCTTGGAGAAAGAGGGCTTATCAGAAGCCAGCAGTGAGGGAAGTGCTGCGGCCATCCATCGTCAGCTGTGAGAGGGGGGAATGAACACTTTCGACAATCTCTCCACCTTCTCTCCTTTCTCCTCTCATGTCATCCACCAGGGAAGCATCACTGTCATCCTCATCCTCTCCAGCTGGAACCTTTGCCCCCCATCTCAGACACTGCAATCAGACTGAAGCAGGGACATCTTGGACATAAGTTAATGGGTTTTTGACCCAAGAAGATTAAGCCACTTGGGGGCAGCAAGATGAAATTGACATATGAGTCTGACACACAGACTGTGTATATGGATGCATGACTGCTCCCCAAAAGTGAAGCTGGCTGAAGAATAGGTCATCGATCCAGAATCCTCCATGTTAGTGGATGGAATTTGAACCAAACTAAAATAAATTTTTCTCAATGGTTTCTGTCTGTTCTAATCAAACTGACATTTTTTCACCTGCTTTTTTCGGATAAGTTTGATATTTATGACTTATTCTTTGCTATAAAAACAGAGTGAAACATCCTGATTGACAGCTCAGACTGACAGAGAGGTGGGACCTCGATGTCGCGGCTCCATCCCTTTGCTCGCTGCTGCACAGTCTCTGGCACTTAATTATTTCATCGGCACAAGACGAAACCGTTCATATTCAGGATGTTTTGGTTTGATTTCTGGATAGTGTGAGCATGTGGAGAGACATTGTCATTCATCTATACATGTAGTGAATTATCTGACAAAACATCACCTCATCACTTAAGTAAAGTCAACTTGTTTGTAAACAGTTGTTATTTTCACATCCAGCAGTTACAAATCAAAATGTATCATTTGGAGGCATCTTGTCAGCAGATGACTCTTATTTTACAGTGGAATTAAAGTGGTGGACAGTAAACGTAGAGCATAATCTGTAGATAATGAGTGGGGAGGATTTTGTACACAGGCTCAGTCTGCTGTTCGATGCTAAGTGACCCTTTTAACATTGTCACGTTATTGTCAATTGATACATTGTTATAAAAATAACACTCAACACCAAACTATGTTTTCTCAGCATCACAAGTAACCCAGAAAAAGAATCGGATTTGATGTTAATTAAGAGCAACATGCATTTCCATCAACGTAAGATCACATTTGTATGCCACACATTATTACTATAGCTAAAGATATACCATATACATTCACCCACACGCTCATGTATATGAATGTGTTAAATTAACAAATACCCAGCCCTGTCATGTCATGTCTCAGGATTAACAATGTGTGTAATGTTTGGATATTAACTACTTTTGTGTTATTTTTACAGTCTGGTGACGTCTCACTCTCGCCCCAGCATGCATGACATGGAAACCTTGAGCAGACCTTTAGCGAGCAGCAGAGCAGCAGCAATGCACATGAGTAATAGCACGCGAGCTCTGTCACGTCCTTGAATCAATTTCCAGGTCTCCAAAATGACGCTTTTCAAATGATTGGGCTGCACCACTAACAAACCATTCATGCTGTGGCAGGAACGAATGGATAAACTGCCAAAGGATTTTTGCTCTGGTAGGCAGCACGACGTGTCCTCTAAAGCATAATTTAGAAAATATGGATGCATTTACACTCTAATTTTGTTCTCGGCTCTGATACACCAATTCATGGACTATAATTGGTTGAGTTTCAACTTTGATTTAGTTTCATTCTTCTTTTGTTTCTGAATTACGTGTTGACTACCTGTGAGAAAATACAAGAAGAGCAATTTTCTCCTTAACTAACATCCCAAAGACCGCCTGCAGGTATTTGTGGGATTCATGGGAACCTCGAAACTTATGAAAAATGTTGTGGTATAAAAGCAGAGGTGTCTCCAGCTGCTAAGATATCGCTTGGCACTGCAGGTAGTGCCCTTAAAAATGTTGTATGCATCAAATTAAAAAGCCTCAGCAGATTTTTTGCCTCTCAACATATCCGCAACCATAATTATACAGAACTTTAAGCCTTTATATAATCAAAATGGTTGAGTTAATGAAAAAAAGATAACCTGAAATTGCGTTGTCATAAAAATTGAACTCAGCCATTAAGATAATTTCTGTCTTTTGCTGTTAAGTCGGCATTTTGATATTGAGGGTCTATAGGAATTCACTCACATTTGGAGCCTGCCTCAAGTGGCCACTCAGTGAACTGCAGTTCCTGGTACTTCCCCATTGGCTTCATTTCTCAGCCCTGCAGGTTGCAGCTTGGAATAGCATAACCCTGTTACATTATTTAATATATCCTGTATTTGATTTGATATGCTCCCAGATATCTGTGGTGAGTGTTGCCAGGGATCTAGAAGAGATGAGCTCCTCATCTATCAGGTTAAGATTAGTGGGCCGGCAGGTGGTTAGCAGTCTCAGAAATCACCCGAGAGCATCTAATAGAAAGTTAAGACCCATTAAGAGTTAAAAAGCCACTAAAACTTTCTGCAATTAAAGAGTTCCCTCTCTGCGGAATAATTCTCTACCTTTAAAAGACTGATTAAGTTAATGTGCAGGTCTGCAGTCTTTTTCTGGTGACTGTTAGATGAACCAGAGTCTTGCATGAGCCGCGTCCTTCTTCTGTCACTGCGGCCTCTCTATTAGTCACAGCGAGGGAAGGGAAGAAGAAGAGCCACTCTAATTATCCACCACTCCCGCAAGTTATGTTAATGGCCGCTTCCGGCTTAAGTAGGCTATCTATATGCAAAGTCTCCTCTGATGAATTTCTTCATTATTTATTGTTAATGTATTACTGTATCTGCTGTGATGAGGAGAGAAGGCTGTTGGTTTTACACCACATTGCTTTGTTTGAGTGTGACACAGAGTGTTGGCCTGATAGTTGGAACAGAGGAAGATGGCAGAGCTTTGCATTGTGACACACAGACAGTCGCCAGTCTGTATTTGTGTATTATTATGAGCTTCAAACTAAATATTTAGTATAATTTATCTATTAGACACCAATATGGAAATATACAATAAGCTTGACAACTCTGTGCTTCACTAACATTTTATTTCTCAGAATTGCTCACTTTTTTGTGGACTGACCACAAAGTAATTTGCGTAATCAGTTGCACAAACTGTCTTTATTTTACCTTAATGGTGATTTACCAGCCAGAAACATACTATACGTTTGAACTGCGTCACAATTTCTATTCTATTAATTATTTGTTCATAAATATGAGCTCGCCAATTGGTAATAAGTGCTCTTCAATTCATTAAAACAGAATATCTCACTGTTATCGTTCCATTGTTCCTGTTGGTCATTGTGATCACTGGACTCACAGGAAATTGCTTATGTTTATCTAAATCATTCATTGTAAATATTATTTAGCATCATATCTGAAGACAATTGTAATTTTGTATGTTTATTGCATACCAGTACCATTTAATGTTATCAATCATGTAATACCATATCACAGATATGTAGCTAAAAAAATATAAGTTGAGATACATTATAGTTAAGCAAAATGTCTATATATATGTAGACACTATAATATATTTAAAATAGAATACATAATTTCTGATTCTAGGCTTGACAAAGAAGGGTTAGGAATCAAATTTGAAAGCAGGGGACCATGGATATTCCTGTAAAGTTGTATTTGATCAGTGTGCTCTGCAGATAGATTTTTGCCAGTTTCCATCCAAGTTGAGGGATTAAATATTGTCTGTGTTGATTCTCACAAAGAATTGATTTAGTGTCTAGCCTGGAAAGTTTCATGAAGACTTCTGACTACACAAAGAAGAAGGGAGCTCACAAAAAGAAGTAAAACTTACTGGTATTTCTTTAACTGTACTATTTACTTAAATGAACTGTTTAGAAACAACCACAAAATTGTCAACATCGATTCAACCAATAATCAAATCAAAAGAATGTTGGTAGGAAATGTAATTTGGCAAAAATGTGATCATCTTTGGGGTTTGGGATTTTTGGAAGTAATAACCACGCTGAGAAAGCAACTATTTGCTTGTTTTACCTCCCTCTTTAGCCCAGTAGCATCTCTCAAGTTGCAAACTCATTGAACTTCTTTAATACAATACATTGGTACTTTTGGTAACTTTATATTTACAGTGTGTCAGCAGCTCCCCCAGAACCAATCCACATCTTTCATGTGGACATGGCATCAGTCCTCCAGTACCCTCCAGTACTTGTAATGTCCTTCACCTTGAGGTTGCCCTCTGAGGTTTGTCCACTTCCCCTGAAACAGGAGCTGGATTGTGGTGAACCGAACAGCACTAAGCTGCTGCTCTCAGGAACCCTGAACTCAATCAGAGGGAGAACTTGATCCACTGGCTGAGCACTGTGTCGCCCAAAAGAAACTGCTTAGCCCATCAGTGGATATACGTGTGGGGTTCAGTGTGTTTGTTTCTGAGTGACCATATGTGATCAACACAAGCCAATCAAGTACCAGAAATGCTTCCATACCTTCATAATATTATGTTATGCATTGGTGACATTCTATCATAGATTCCATGCGCCTCAAGGTTGTTAGATATATATTCAGTGCCTGAAACACTGTGTCATCCAGCCATTCAAGTGAATTCATGGAGACTGCTGACACTGGAGTTACGGTAAAAGGTTTTTCCACCACAGCAGCGATATGCAGTAAGGTGGTGAATGGTGACACACTTATCTCATTCCAGGTTCGATTACACTCGTAATGTTTCCTCTCTCCATTAAGTGTATTTGATTTCCCACTGAGGGGGTAGCTGGCAGGGCAGAGATGTGACAGCAGCGCCAGGGCCAAGAGGGCAGCTCTTGCAAGTATCACTTCCAGTGATGTGCCTGGAAGCGGATAAAAAGTGGCAATGCTTATACAATTACAGTGCAGACTTTGTCAGACCTCATTTTTGAGAGAGGGTTTGAACCACAGCTTTCAGAGAGTATTATTAATTCAATGCCCTGGCCCTCTCTGTGGAAATAGGAGGATTATGCAGCGCTGGATGACAAAATGCTGACCTTGGATGTGCCTTTGCCCTGATTACAAGAAAGGGAATTATGTTGAAAGTCAAGGGCAAAGGGGAAAATATGTAAAGTATGTGGTAAAAGGATATTTCAGATTGTTTCACATAAGACAGCAAACGTAACCTTTTGGAAGTGATTGCAGTACATGGAGATTAGGTCAGGGATTCAGGAGCTATGGACTGAGATAAGGCATCAAAGCAAGTAGTGAACATGTATTTGGATCCACATAGTTCCACGTTAAATTCCTACGTTCATACCCACACAAAAGTATAGAAGTCAAAAATATCAGCAAAATGTCCTTGTATAAGTTATCAAAATAAAACTACTTGTTTCATAGACAGATTGGCTGCTAAATGCAAACCCCCCATTTGTATATTGTTCCTTAAAGTGAACATTTATTTTTATAGGTAAAAACACCTGCTGGTGTGGTGGAATCATTTGAATGTTTCCTGTACACTCAATAGATTTCTGCAGAGCTGCAGAGAGCCCACAGTTTGTCAGAGAGAAATCAGCAGTAGAATATGGCTCCAGTTATTACATTCTAACAACACTACACTTTACGTTTTCCAAACATGCATTTTCTTTCCAATAATCCTGGCCCATATTGTGGTGGAAAAACAAGCAATCAGAGCAATCACCTCCTCTCACATCCAGGAACAATTTGTTTTCTCTCAATGATTGTTGTGCTCATTTCTCCACGGTGGAGAGCAAGAGCAGTCATCCTGCAGAGATTTGTCTTTCTTATTTGCAATTTAATTCTTGTTCTCTCCATCCAAAGCTCATAGTTAATGGTAAAAACCAGAACACAGACTGACAGAGTGATGAATTGAGTTTTGGTTTCTAGGCATCATTTTCTCTCCTTGTCTGTAATCATAGAATCCTTACCCCAAGTAAAACATCAGAAATAGGTTGTTTTAGCCAAAGCCCCGAAATGTTGTGTCTGCATTCAAGTGACAAAAGAAGGAGGGTGATGTTATTATGAAGAACAACCATGAGATAAATGACATGTCAGACTTTAACAGATGATGCCACAGTTGTCTCCTGTTTCCTACTGACAGTCAATGGGGATGCCTAACCAAGTGGATATTATGAAAACATAACGATGAAGGTCCCATATCTTTAACATAGTCACACATAGTTACCATAGCTCTGTGTAACCATAGCTTTGCCATATCACAAATTATATTTATTTTTTAGCAGTGATGGTTTTGGGAGACACATTCAAACAGTATCTTCCAACAAATGAGGGTATCAAATCAGAAAATGCTTTTGTGCCATTCTTCTGCTTAACAATTTCATATGTGAATATGTGAATAAAGATGGACGACATGACAGCTCCCCAAAAGTGATGCCAAATCTTTTTGATCACCCACTGGTGGCTGGCTGCAGTATTACTCGAAATAAGACGTGAATGCCGTCTTTTCCATGTCAGTGAATGGGACATGGGTCAAACTAAAAAGTCAGAGTACATGTCCAATACATTTTTTCTCAAGACAATATCCCATTTTTTAATGAAAGGGTTGTCCTAAGTTTGAAGAATCCATATGCCTACCAATAAAGTGTTTTTTTCCTTTCCCCCCATAAATAATATCCTACTCTTGACTATCAGCCACCATTGTCAAGACCAATGAGGCCTGAGTCTCTAAAACACCACTGGACATGTACTGTCATTCCTCTTTTGGAACAGGAAACACATGACTCGGTTACAATTGATCCTCGCATACCTTCGAGCAATAAGTTTGTTTCTGAGTTGATGAATGCTGCATAGAAAGAGGGAGGGACGGAGGGAAATGGATTTTTTGTCAGATGGGATTAAGTAGTGCCAGACCTTCCAATTAGCTGTATTTCACATGTCAGTTTACATCAGTTAGGCTGTATTATGTGATACCGCTGATGGAGGGAAATACAAAGAGATAGAAGGAGGGGAAGAAACAAAAAGAAGATCAAGAGAATAGTGTATGTGTGTGTTTGTTAGGAATGTAAGGGTAAAAGGCAGACAGGGCTGAGCAGGAAAGAAAGGGCAATTGATGGATGGGGACATAAAAGAGATTGAAAGAGAGGACAGTGACAGGATCTAAGTGATCGAAAGAAGAAAATGAAGAACTGATTGATTACAGTCTTTTAATTTTTCTGAGGTCTGTCATCAAGAAGTTGTAACTAAAAACTGGGAACTGTAGGTGTGTGCCTCTTCAACAATAATTGATTTTCCTTATCTCTTTTAGCATTTTATTATTTAATCTTTATAATTTAATCTTTCTTTGTTTTCCGGCCTTTTGTGTGGATGAGGGTCGGTGGAGGGGTGGGTGTGTTGTTTTTCAAACACCTTGTGTAACATTGTTTGTAGGGAAAGTGCTATACAAAAAAATTCTGGTTTGTTGGGTGGCTGGCTGAAATTCTGTTTGGTTGTTTGGTGTGCTGGTTTGCTATCTGGATGGTTGGTTGGTTGTATTATGTCTGGCTAGTTGTTGGCTGGCTGGCTGGCTGGCTGGCTAGTTGGTTGGTTGGTTGGGTTAAGGCTGACTGGTTTGCTAGCTGGCTAGCTGGCTGGTTTGATAACTGGCTGGCTGGCTAGTTTGTTGGTTGGGTTATGGCTGGCTGGCTGGCTGGCTGGCTGGTTGTTTGAAAAATCATCTGAAGTCCATGTGACCTAAATTTCAAAACAGAGGGTGTGTATTGCGAGGTTCTGTGTGGACATCTGTGCACTCACCTATTTGCTGTGACTGCGTGGACACTGATCCTAACTTTGCATGAGCTTCTGTACACTACAAGGGTTCCAACTGTGCATGAGCTGGAAAACTAAAACGGGTTTGAACAGTGCCTGTGCGAGGTCTGACTTTACCCTCACTTCTACAATTCATCTCAAGATCATAGCTGCATGGTTTGACATAGAACTGGGCTTGTCTGAGACTGTGAGACTCCCCTCAGGCAAAACTTGTAAAAAGTCGCCCACTCACCCTACCTAAGTTTACTAGGTTAGATTTGTGGATGCCTACGTGATCATGATCATGTTATTTCATCCCACAGACACTCGCAAAACTGAACAAAAAAAACAAATGCTGCTTGACATGATTTCATAGTAAACCATATAAATATAGAAGAACTGTCCTGGGGCATTTATCTGTTGCTCACTCTGAGAGAAGTGGTGAAAAGCAAAATTCCCCCAAACTATGCAGTATTTCTGAGCTGTCACTTACCAAATCCTACACTTTTAGACAACTGAAGGCAATCTCGTTCAATGCAATATTTTATTATCATACTCTATGTGTAAAGCAACTTTTTTTCAACCTCAGATATTTGTATTTTACTAGTTTTGCATTTGTTGTATATTTGAAACACCATTTACAAGCCCACTCACTCACTGTGAATCTTCTGGACATTTTCCTGCTGTAGTATCACGTGGGCTCCCTTGGACATAAATACATTTTGTTAGGAGGTGGGCAGGAAAGTAACAGAAAACTGACATTGGACATTTGCGTTCTCACATACTATGACCAGTAAAATATCTGGTCTTCATTGAAAGTAACTTAAGTCTCTCTGTATGTCACACACACACACAGACACACACAAACACATGGATAGCTGGATAACTGTCATTATTTTCCAAGCTCAGGTTGCGGAACAAATCCAAATTATATCCGGAATTAAACAGCAGGCAAGTAGTTTGTGCTTTATCCATGTATTCATTTGATATGAATCACAAATTAGATGGCAGGAAGAGGATACCAGCTCTTACAGCAGGTGTGGGCCAGAGTGGTGCTGTGTGTGTGTGGAGGCTGCTGAGTGAAATAAGCATCTGAGTTTTCCAGGGTGCTTTTTTAAGAGACACGTTTTGGCCAGATTTGGCCAGAGCACTGGATTTAAACAGGTTTGCTTTGGTTTGCATGTTTTACAACAGTTAATAGGGTGAGTAGCGGTGGTTCAGGAGCTGAGAGACAGACTTGAGTAAAATACATGAATATTCTAAGGCACTGCAAGCGGCAACTGTATGAGTAGAAATTATTCACAGATAAATATACTTTTTTGTAGAATTAAAGAGGAAGAGTTGATGAGAGTTCAGTAAAGTTTGATTAGACATCCAGTGTTCAGGCACATCTTTACAGGAAAACATCATGTGCACAACATGTTAACTGGTCATTTACTGCACAGAAATCATGTCCATGTGGGTCAAAGATGGGCTGGCTTCTGGGTCCAATTTGGGCAGCCAAAACAATGTTCATCGCCCTCATAGTGCCCCCATGTGTGTGTGACCATGTGTCTTTCCATGGTGTCTCATGTGGGAGTCACCATGAGAAGAAATTGTTGTAATAATAAAGGTAATGACTGGGCCAGGGAAGGTTATAAATTGGGCCCTCGAGCGCTCACCTTGAGACCCCTAATTTGTGATCAACGTGGGCAGGCTGACAAGGAGCCATCAGACCAATGATAGACAGTTGATTGGACCCCGGTTGTTACCCCAGTTGGGGCTCAACTTGTGGCACATGTGAGATCCTGGGCAGGTTTCACGAGATCGCTGAAATCTATAAAACCTCACCTGCAATAAGTCACACAGCACACAAAAACAACTCCAGTGACAAGATCCGGAGAGACCAAGATTTCACCTCACTAAAGGGACATTTGTTCTCACCTTTGCTGATGAGATGTAGCTCACCAAAGATTCCCAGAAAGTTGTGTTCTCATTAATCTCAATAAAACATGGGAGAAGTGATTACACAGCTCTTATAGGAGGATAGCGATGGCGTCCTCCACAGGTCCTTATTGCGCTGACTGATTCATGGCTTTTAATGGGCTTTTAAGCCAGATTAAAAGCTGATGCCCCACCTGTCAAAGCAGCCCACAGTCTCAGAGAATCGCATTTATAAGATTGCCAATATCACTAAAAGACCTCGATGGAATACAAATGACTCAGAAGAATCTAAATTGAATAGGCACATCCTGTTAAAGTGCATAGCTTTATTGGAAAGGATGGATATTGCTCTGAAATGCAGCGCGGCATTAGTGGTAAATCATCTTTTCCAGCCTCTGTGATTTGTGCTTTTCTTCCCTGGATATATTTGTAATCTTTGAACTCGCTCCCGCTGAGCTCGTCTGCCAGAAAATCGAGGGAACACATTAAAAAGGGATTTTTGAAGACAACTGAGATGTTGGTTGTCAGAAGGTATCATAGTGTCTGGGAGCTGTGATTAATATTTGGTTCTTGTCAGTGAATATTCATCTCCTCAACAGGAGAGCATTGTCAGGAGAGCAGTCAATCTTACCACAGATCATCTTCTGAAATGTTCTGAATCCGTGCACTGAGGCAGTAATGAGGGGACATGTCGTACCTCGCTCTGAGGGAACACTGAGGAAGCTCTCTTGCTCTCTGCCTGAACTCTGGCTCAGCTCATATCTTTCACAACACCCAGCTCTCCAGTGGTCAGACTGGGGAAATTGATTGCCCTGCTTGCCCTATATGAGCAACAGTCACACTGGGATTTACTTTGCTGTAAGGAACATCAACCCACTCCACCCCCCAGGTCCAAATTGATTACAAAACTGCTTTCTGCTGACATCCGTGAGTTTGAATATGTGCGCGTTAGAGGGGGAGGGTGGAGAAGAGAGAGTTTGAAGCTGATGGAGGCTATAACTGAAATTGCATTAACACCAGAGTGGAATCAAATCAGTCTTTACTGAGATTCCGTTGGGCTTTTTCTCAATGTTTTTGTTATTGGGTGTCAAAGAATATGGTGGTATATGAATAATCACTCTTCATTTTGATATGTGTATAGACACCCTCCCACTTTTCCATCCCTGCATCCATCCATTATCTATACTGCTTATCCTTTGAGTGTAATGGGGGGAGCTGGAGCCAATCTCAGCTGACATTGGGCGAGAGGCAGGTTACAGAAAGATCGCCAATGCATCACAGGGCCAACATGAGCAAACAACCAATCACACTCACATTCACAGCTACAGGATGAGTTTCCAATAAACCCAAATCCAATCGGAATGTCCTCTGATTGAGGAAAGAAGTGGAGTACAGAGGGAGAACATGCAATCTCCATACAAAGGTCACCAGGAACCTTCTTGCTGTGCGGTGCTAATCCCTGTATCACTGTTCCATCCCCTACTTTTCCATTTACAGAAATGCAATGCTGTTGTCACATGTTATGACTGGTTGGTCTGATGACAGTAATGGTAATAGCAATTGCTTCTTCTTCAGAAGTATGTCAGAAGAACCCCATGCAGGTTTATTATGCTGAATCCCACAATCTGATTCAGTGTGGGTGTGTTGGACAGTAAAACTGTGGACCACAAACAGTATCAAAGTTACTTTAAAAGTGTGTTTTTGTCTTTATCAGAGGAATCTAAGTATCATTCCTTATTTTTTATCCAACCTGTGACCATGAAATTAAGTTTACTTTCAAGCTCTCATCTACAGCTTTTTTTATGATTCTCACACTGACTTTGTGAACATGGAGATAAATATTCAGAATACTGACTGTATTCAGAATGAAACAATGCTTTGATTATTCAAGAAAGAAACGATGCAATACGCTGATCATAGCATTAAAGTCCTAGTGTTGTCTCTATGATGACATTATCGTACATAGGAATGTTGTTATTGAGGGTTAAATTATTGTACAAATATGATAACTACAACATCTGGCACACCTGCAGACACATGCACACACACACATACCCAGTGAGCACATTGGGTATTTAACTGGATATTTATCATCTTTACACCCACTGAGCAGAATATCGTATCGGGTCCCTCTAAATCAGGAGCTGTTTCCCCCTGTGCTCTTTTTTCAGACTGTATAATTCTGTTTCCTATATTTTACCAGCCGTGCCTGTGTCCCCGACCTGTCGGCTCCATCACTTTGCCCAAGGGTGAATTGTGATCTGTGACTCCCCTCTATAATAATTGTATTACAGCTTCCCTTGTTGCATGATTTCATTTTCAGATGACAAAAAACAGAAAATGCACCATTTGAATCTGGTTGTTAATAATTAGGAAAAAAAGAGATGATGATAGAAGATGATGGACTTTTTTTTTTTTTTTTTCCATGAGCTTTGAATAGTTTATTTTCTCCTGACATCATTGGTTTGTCTCGTGTAGTTTGTGTTTCTGTGTAGCTCAGGGGACGCTCACACAAACAAATCCGCCCATACAGTCGGGTGGGGAAATGTAACAAACAAGGACAGATTGGGAATGCAGACAGAGTGAAAGGGAGGGAGGGAGAGAGAGAGAACGAGAGAGAGAGAGGAGGGGTGTCTGCTAAGAAGGTCACGCTATTAAAGATGTCTCCCTGCATTTCGACCTCGCTCTGGCAATCTGCACACAAATGTGAAAAGACCTGGATATTATGGGCTTAACGATTTAGCAGTTTGACAGTGAGCCATCAATCCACGCTGCCCAGGCTGAACTGTGAGAAGAGATAGAGAGAGCAGAGGGTCTTCACCTCTCAACCAAAGAGGCCGGAAAATGTCACAGACTAGCACCCTAAACCGATTTCAGTGTTTTCAGAGAGTCCAATGTTTGAACACATTACAGCATTAGTTTGGAGAAACTGAGACACAGGAAGAGGCTGGACAACAGTCATTTCAAATTTAAGCTTTACTATGTGCATGACTGCCTTTAACAGACATGCGGTGAGATGAAAAGGTTACAAACACTTGGTATGAGGCTCTTGTACATGTGTTCTTTGATGATTTTTCCTGCAGGAATTGAATGAACAGTGTAGCTGCCTTCATAACAGCATGGAGACTACAATGATCACAGCTTCCCCAGCTCCCTATGATGCTATTTTGACGAGCAACAGAAATTATGCATCCACGAAAAAAAGCTGTGGTTGTTGTTGCCAAAAGCAATTCATTTAGTCTTTCACAAGGTGTTTTCGCTTTAAGTTGACTTTCAACAGTCTGTTTGTGGTAATTTATTGATGTTGTCTTCATTGATCAACAGTGAATGCTTATGTCTGTGGCTTCTCCTGGCAGAGACAACTGTTAAGTCCTATTTAGAATGTGATCTGAAACCAGTATATTATCTGAGCAGTAACACCAGCAGCGACCAGAGACGATGTAGATGAATGTTGTTTGTAAATGTATACATTTGATTGTAATAACTGCAAGGTTGTCAGATATGTGGGGCCACTTAAAGGGGAAAGAAACAAGACCGTGAGAATAAAGATGTTATATAATGAGAATAAAATATGTAATTGTAAAATCAGAACATCACCCCGCCACCTGTGTTGAAATGAGGCGTGTAATATTGTATTATAAAAGGTGTAATATTAGATATTTTGTAACATCAGCACCACATTGTCATAAGTGCAAGAAACGGAGTCTATTCTGAAGAAAGAACCACACGGAAATTGCTTCCTTTGTAGAGGAGGAAATGTTTGGTCATGGTCAACTGTGAGGTTATGGTTGGTTACATCCTGTTATTCAACAGGGTTTCATAGTTATACAATGAGATTGGTTCAAGATCTTTTCTCTGAAAGGAGTGAAACTCCATCCTTTATTCTTGTAATATTACGTTTTTTTCACATTAAATTACAACTTTATTTTCGCAATATTACAGCTCTCTTTTCAATCTTGACTTAATTCTGGTAATTTTACGATTTCGTTCATGTTAAATTATAACATTATTTCCTGAAATCTCTAAATTTACTAGAACTCCAAAGCAATTTTTCTGCAAAGCGCAAGTGATGGTTTTGGATCCTGCACCGGTTTGGAACGACCACAGAAGATTTTGCTGTAGCAACAAAAACACTGAGATTGGACAAGAGAACATAAGAATGAAAAAATGAGAGTTTTGTCCAAGAGGAAGTTGCCCAGTTCTTCACTATAACTGGACTTCCTGTGGCTCTAACATGCACAACCAAGAGACATCTACGAGTGCCTAAAGAGAAAGTGTGTCAAGAATGTGTAGGGTACAAACTGTATCCAGATCCAGGGCTGGGTTGTTTCATGGAAATGCTTCAGAGAAAGGATCAGCAGTCAAACAAGAAGGGAGTGGGTGGACTTTACGCAGCTTCCAGTTGCTGCACTGTCCTGCCAGTCTGTCTCCCACACACTATTTGTAACATTGGATGACAAATCTGCAGCACATCAGGCAGCAGAGCTGGTGTGCCTGAAACAGTCTTTACTGGGGCAGATGTCCGACTAACTGCTGGTTACAAAACAGCAGTCAACAGATGAAGATAAATGAAATGAAACAAATATCACAAAACAATTTCAAAGACAATATGTCAGCTTAGAGAAAAGGTTGCCAGTCAATTTTTGATACTGGGCAAGGTTACTGTTGAATGGTGTAGGATTTATCTGAAATTAGACTTTGTTGCCTGCAGATTGCCTTTAATAAGATTAAGATATATTTATTTGTCCCAAACACATGCACAGACATGCACAAGCACACTCATGCAAGGAGGGAAATTTAACCTCTGCTTTTAACCCATCTGGTGCAGGACACACACAGAGCAGTGGGCAGCCATGTACGGCGCCCGGGGAGCAGATGTTGGGGGGAGTAAGGTGCCTTGCTCAGGGGCACTAGACAGGGTAGGGAGAATCCTCTTGGATTTTTGGACAGATCAATCCAGGTTCGTCTTTTTGTTTATTCTCCATGGAGTCAAACCAGAGACGAACCAGAGACCTTTTCTGCCCATAGTCCAAGTTTCTGCCACTAGTCCACCGCCTCTCAAACATATGCTATGCTCTTTATTCTTAAACCTAACCTTTAACCTAATCTATCAGGGTTGTGAGGCCAGTTTGTGGGACAAAGTGCATTCCCCATAACCCTGGACCCAATGTGTTGGAGGCTTCAACCAAAACCCTTCCCATTCACTCTGACGTCATGTGTTACTGAACTGCATTGTGGGTCAGTTGTGTCGTGTTAAGTTGCTTACTTAAGTACCTCAGAAGCAAAGAAGTACCAGTCAATCAAATCGTGTTCAAACAAACACTTAAAGGCATGTGCTAACCAATCAAATGTGAACAAGTAGGCAGAGGCAGCTGGCTGATGGTGTGTTCCAAGCATGAAACTGTAATTGTTGTGGTTATGACAATCGCCGTGGCACCAAGTGTCAGGCATGAGTCCAGCATCAGTTCCAATTAACCCTGATAGATGTCTGTGAATATTAAAGCTTCAATCTGTTTGTTATGTAGTGCATGTAGTGGATATGTAGAATTAATTGTAACATTTCAAAAATAATGGAACTTTATCTTAAAGTCTCACCCAAGGCTCATTCCACTCTCTGTAAAGGAAATTGCTGAGGATTAGTTCCCTGATTGTTCACCTATAGAACCAGGCGGGTAGTGGCTGCAGCTGTGTGCCGTAGTGTGGGTTGGAGGGTGCATATATGACCTAGATAAGAGGCAGAGATAAATCAGAGAATAAAGCTTCCTTATAAGGTCCCTGTCAAACCTCAAGTGTGTCATTTAAACAGGTGTTATCATCTCATAATCTTTCTAAATGTATTTTTCATACGCCTCCATGTCAATGAAGTATTTACTGCCCCTGTTTCAACTGTTTTCACAAAGTGGAATGAAAAAATGTAAATATTACATTTTTAAAACAACAATCCTGAGGATGCTTGTGACTTTTGTTATGGCCAAGGTAGCATATACACTACTCTACCTTTACCTTGACTACAGCTGTAAATGTTGGGAGAGCAGGTAGGAAGGAAGCAGTATCTAGGAGAAGGAGACTCAAGGGGGCTGTGTCTAGACTACTTACCGCTCATTTTCTGTCTGGGTAATTACACCTGAAATTGGGGAGCCAAGAACACCTTGAGTCACACTCTCCAATTTCTCTACAGGCCCCTCATGTGAATGCACACAGTATACACACGCACGTGCAATGATACGCTCCGTTAGACACACGTGCGCGCACAAACACACTTATGTGAACTTAAATGGATGCTTTTTTTCCTTTGCATTTGGTCTCCAGTCCCTTCCTCCTCCCACACTCTTTTCCTATTTCCTCTGACCGACTCTGTATCTATTAGATGTGACATTCCATTCTGCTTTTTAAAACCCATAAATCCCCTGTCAAGAACTGCTCGCAGGCACAAATACAAATTCATGATGTTGGAGTTCACGTGTCAACTGCGGCCGTCCAAATCATGTTCCTAGCTGTTTGTCTCTCACAGACAAAAAATAAAATAGAGTAATTCAACAAGTTGAATGGTAAGGGTCTCTTTTATACAGCCTGTTTAAGACGCAAATGTTGTGCCTTTATTCTGCCTCGCTTTTCTGTATATGATCAAGGCATGGACAGGCATTGTAGTTCCACCTTGAGGCTAGCATCGTGTGTAAGGCTCATTCACACTCAATGTTTGGTGCCGATCAGAAACACAGGTAGCAGCACGAATCTCTGCCTGTCTGACTGACATCTCTCAGTGGATGACCGCTCACCACCTGAAGATTAATCTTGACAAGACTGAAATACTTTTCCTTCCAGGGACAAACTCTCCCACCCATGACCTGACTATCAACTTTGACAACTCCGTGCTGACCCCCACTCAGACTGCTAGGAACCTGGGTGTGACACTCGACTGCCAACTCTCCCTTTCTGCCAACATTACTGCAACAACGCGGTCCTGTAGATTCATGCTTTACAACATCCGGAGAATACGCCCCCTTCTCACTCAGAAGGCGGTGCAGGTTCTGGTCCAGGCCCTGGTCATCTCACGCCTCGACTACTGTAACTCCCTCCTGGCAGGTCTACCTGCTACTGCCATCCGACCTTTGCAGCTCATCCAGAATGCAGCAGCTCGACTGGTTTTTAACCAACCTAAATTCACTCGCACTACTCCGCTCCTCCGCTCCCTACACTGGCTACCAGTGGCTGCCCGCATCCGGTTCAAAACACTAGTACTCGCATACCATGCTGTAAACAGATCAGGTCCAGTTTACATCCAGGACATGGTCAAACACTACACACCAGCACGTTCTCTCCGCTCTGCTTCAGCTAAACGACTCGTTCCTCCTTCACTGCGAGCTAAACACTCATCAAAATCACGACTGTTTGCTGTCCTAGCTCCTAAATGGTGGAATGAGCTCCCATTCGACATCCGGACATCTGAAAGTTTACACATCTTTCGCCGAAAACTAAAAACACACCTCTTCCGACTGTACCTTGAATAATAAAAAAAAAAAAAAAAAAAAAAAACTAACCACTTTTGAAAACTAACACTTTGGTAGCACTAAAATGGCACTTACTTATAGCACTCTGTAGTTTTGCTTTATTTCGAAGAAATTTTACTGTCTTGATTCTTGTTGTTCTTGGTTTGTACCCTCAGGGTTGAATGCACTTATTGTAAGTCGCTTTGGATAAAAGCGTCAGCTAAATGAAATGTAATGTAATGTAATGTAATATATGGAAACTGCGCTCTGGGCTAATTCTGTATGTATTTGTTTGGCATCCTCTGACAGCTTTCGGTTCAGATGAAAAGAACAACACAGTGTTGTACCACCAGAACTTATGGGGGGCAATGTACTAATAGTTCAATCGAGACGACCGTAGAACACGAGGAAGAGATTTCTTCCTTTGCGGGAGAAACTCTGGGAGTTGGTAAGAAGCTAAAGTTGTTTATATCATGTTACTTTAAGTCACATCTTTTACTGTAATTAGAGGTACACACGCCGCCATGTTTATTGTTGGAAACTCTTGACTCTGGGTTGCCCTCTTGTGGATGCATTGCTAAACAACTACGCAAATGTAAAGGACTCATGGAGGTATATGGGCAGTTGGTTACATTGCTTTAAAATGACATCTCTTTTTATACATAAAGTCTGGACAAATGAGCCTTTACATGTCAAGCCACTGAACAATGTCACCATGCTATACAAAAACATACCATTACGGTATAATGAAAAGAAAAACCACTCAAACACAACATGCATCAGTTGGCATCTTTGCAGACAATTGAGGATAGGTCCCATTCATTCATCTTTCAAGCTGCAAGCCATGGATTCCTAACCTGGGTCACATGCTATATATCAGTAACATGACATGTCCCCCATGTTTTGAACAGTTTTTCAACACCGCTGCCTTTCACTCCTGTCACTAATGGAGAAAGACAAATGTGGATGGTTTTCCAGCACAGCACATCGCTGGTGGTGACATAGCAAGTCAAACATATGCATTCAATGTCTCAATCTCAGTGCGGATCCACCAGTTACACCCACAGGCGGCTGCCGCTGACGGCTGTGTGAGCTCTGCCGTGTTGTGTCTGCTGAAATCACTCTTATCTCACTCGGGAGAATGTCTTTGGCTGTCCTTGGAGGAGAGCAGTCAGGGATGGAGAAATAAAGCAAGCAGGGCGGGGTGGTGTGGGGTAGAGCAGTCAGGGAGGAGGAGGAGGAGCGGTGTTGGGGGGGGGGGCAGTTGGGAGGCTGGGCCTCAAAATGACTGAAGACATTTGTATTCCTCTCTCATCTGTGACGGGGCGGGGAAAGGTGGACAGGCATGGGAGCAGAGCACAGCAGGGGCTTTGGCAGAGGTTCAAGAATCAAAGAATCAAAGATGCAATGTTACAAGATCTGTAGCATCTTTGCTTGGCCTCTGCTGGCAGGCGTGAAGATATCGAAATAAACACTGTGACACGATGTCAGATTGAAACCGAAGGACCATAAAATGGAACGGAGAGAAAACAAACACTGGAGAGCATGATCCTCCTCAGATTGCCTGGCAAAGCTAATATTTTTAGATTGCTGGTGAACCAAACATCGGATCATTCACCTCTGTCTGCTGTGTTATTGGAAACGGCCTGCTCTAGAAGTACATTTATATAGCATACATTTCACTAAACTGAATTATCCTTCATTATTCCCTTTATCCAATCATTATTGGATAATCACTTTTCCACCTTTTCTCTTTGTGAACCATAGACTGTAAATAAGATGGAAGTAACGTCTCCACTTCCCCCCACCATCCAGAAATGAAGCTACGGGTAAGTATCCCATTACATTTGTCCGCTAGCTATCAGGGGAGGAGGAGGTACAACAATAGGTGCATGTGTTGCTTTCTTTGGAATCTTTCAAGGAAAAGTGATCAGTGTAAATAACTTTGAGCTCGGCTAGATCTTGCACAATTTCTGTAAATACAAGCTTCCATCTTTTCCATGGGCAATAAATTCCCTGCAGTTTCAGGTCCATGTTCAGTTTGATGTGTCACCCCACTTAGCTGATGATCTCAACCGGATTGACTGAAAAATCAATGCTCTAATAGACACCCACTACAATAATCAGCTTGTTTGACCCAAACAACTGCTCTGCTCGACTCCATGCTGCAGAAACATACATTAAACTGTGAGTGATGAGCAGGACTTAACCCTAAAACGAGATGTGGACAGTGAAAACAATCCTGACGCTACACTATTGATCTGGTTGTGGAGCTAAGTGGCTCAAAAAGCCTCGCTGACATCATTTTATCATTAGTAAACATAATGGCTGTTCCTGAGTGTGCACTTTTCACCATACAACACATGTGTTTACACACACACACACACAGACACTCACAAATGCACACTGATTTATTAGATCATGGCATCATTTAGGTTCATTTAGGATATAAAACAAGGACAAAGAAGTGGCATGATGATGTTTATAACTGTATACAACTAAAAGATGTAGCAATTAGGAAATTAATCAATTAGCATATTGGCGCAAAACCATTTGTTAAAGATTACAACGATCAATTGGTTCAAATCCTTTTTTTTGGATATGAGGATTCCATAATTTCTTTGGTTTGGTATCATACATTTCTGTGGGTATTTTACAGACTAAATATTTAACACATTTTTAAGTAGAATGAGTCGATACAGTTTCATGCTACAAAATTATCCCCTTCCTAAGACCTCCCAGTGGAACCACGATTCCAAAACAGGAGAACTTACGTCATGGAATGCCTGCAGCCTCACTGAAGCTATCGATCTGTTTAAGCTGTGTACCAATTCAGGGGCCAGCTCTCTCACAGGACTACAGTCTACACAGCCTATGAAGGCCACCTCTGAAATTAGCCGGTCTAGTCTTTTCGAGGACGTGATTTGCCTCCCCCAGGTTGTCTTTTGTCACCTAGCAACAGCACTGCAAAAGGTAGGTTTACAGGCAGATGGGCTATCCAAACATTCCATCTGGGATTGAACAAATGATTGGAGAGCTTTAAATTTAATAATTGCCAGCGGAAAGTAAGGAGGATTTCAAGAGATACAGCAAATAATTTTAAAATAGATCACCTACTCTGCCATTTAGTTGTTGAAATATTTGAATAAAAACCACATTTCAACATCATGTTGGCAGTAGAATTGCTAAAATACACAATGTACTGGACATGTTTTTTTTCCAGCCCTGATAACATGGATATATTCTTTCTTTTTTTAAAACCTATTGTTATTCCAGGAAAAAGGAATAAAATTGAATCCGAGGAGTAAAGTCGGTTTTTTCTTTAAATGGCAGTCTACAGTAAGATATGACAAAATGCCATAGAGACATGCACCAAAGAACTCCAGCCAGTAATAAAACCATGGTCATCGCAGTTATGTGGATGTAGCTCAACTATCAGGCCACCAGCAGCCAGGAGAGTAGATAACATTGATGACGGCTGAGCAGACTTTTGCACTGTAGCAGTTCTCTAGACAGGGAGGGAGCTCCGAGCTCAGACAGGTTTTACTGTCATCAGAAGGTCGCAGGTGAAATATTGGGAGCCGCGCTTCAAAGTGACCTTTAACACACCATCGGCACTTCACCCGCTCACGCTTTGTAAGTCACTGTTGATAACAAAAGGTGCCTGCTGTATTTCAGGACATTATGAAATCCCACTGTGAAAGTAAATTAGTCGGATAATATTCTATTAATATAGCTTGCTAGCTCTGTCACATTTTCTTCTTTCCTATTACAGCAGAATCTGTACCTGGTGCCAGTCTCAATTCATAAATGTTCCAGTGTCTCAGACCTTCCTCTCATTCACTGATTTAATTAATTAGTATGTCAACCAGGTCATTTTCTGTCCAGGTTTTATTCTGTGAATACTGTGAAGCAGTTGTTCCTTGGCTGCTTATTTTGAAATATACTTTCAAACCTTTAAGTAGTGAGCTTGAACCATCCTATAGGTCTTTACACATCAAGTCTATATTTTTTGTCATAAATTGTAGCATGTTAGTAAGTAAATATTAAAGTAAATATGACCGCATATCGTGTCAATCATGTTTTCAGACCAGCTCAGAAATTTTCATTTTAATTTTCAGAACAGATTCAATTTGCTGCATTTTTCCCATGTGTCCAGAACACTCCAGAGAGTTGTTTGATCTGTTTGGGATCAATTGATCACAGTTTATTTTCCTATTTTTCCTGTGCAGTCTCAGTTCCATATCTAACTGGACCACCGACATCTTGAATAGACTTAGAAGCAATGGGGATAATTTTGTGGCTCCTTGATCAGAAGATGAAATTCTCCTTGGAGCTGATGCTTTCTTTTTTCAAGAAGTGAGAGGACACAAAATCATCTGCACCGCTCGACTCCATTTGATCTCATTCTTCAAATTTTCTGAGCAAGATACATTCAGATTCAGTGTGCAAGGTTTCTGTATGTGATGATTTTAAGATAACACTTACAAAAAATATGAAAAAAATTTGTGTGCAAAACAAATCGTCTTCTGTATCAAAGAAGACATTTTTATTGAAATAGTGTAATTACTGAAATGTTTCTCCTTAGCCATTATTATTAAACACTCTTTTAATATCATGTTTATGTCTCCTTTTTATAATGATGTTCGGGTTATTAACGTTGATGCAATTTAAAAAAAAGTTGTAAAAGTGCCTCAAGCCAAGAGAAGCCGTCATGTTCTGACACTGCTTTGTTTTGTTCCTGTGATTCATGACAAAGCAAAACCTCTCATTAACCTGGTATTGAGACGTAACCTCTGCTGGGAATCTTGCGTGGAGAAGGAAACAGATGTTAGAATTAGAAGATGTAAATATGATGCAATGTAACTCACATTTTGATTGGATCCTTCCTGTTTCAATGAGGCTGAAGTGTTGAGGAAGCACTGGAGACGCATGAAGGGTTTGAGAATGGGGGCGTGTGTAGCAACACTTAAGTGTTTACTAAATGTGGGATTGTACGTGTCCATCTTCTTTTGTGTGTGGCTCTGCATACTGTATTTGTGTACGTGCGTTTATGAGCGGGCGCCTGCCAAAATCGTTCCCTTGAATTTGCATGGATCTGTGTGCGTGTGTGCATGCTGATGCAGTTAGTGGATCAGAAAGCCAGCGGCCTGTCTGCTGACGCCCTGACCTCTGCGATGCTTTGTCAGAGGTCTGACCAGACCAGGGCAGAGAGGTGAGCGCAGACTGTCAGCAGCGACTTATCAGCATGGAGAGATGCACAAACACACACACACGCCAGCACTAGCATTAACCGGTAGGCACACACATGCTCAGGATATTGTTAGGGAAGAGGGGGTAGGATGTCCGGATCCTGGTTTTTAGTGCCTGGAACCATTTGATTTAATGATGGCTACAAAGAAAATGACTGTGCCTTGAGTTATACTTTATGGTTGAACCCGCTGGTCAAGGCAGCTCCGTGTAACTCACAATTGATCCTTTTATATAATTTACTCCAATTACATATATTGTGAGTGGACAGCTCCCTCGGGGCTCGGTTTTATCACTGGGTGTTAATTACGCTCGCTCAGACGGGACATGGCTTACAATCATCCGAGGGGAATGATAAGATTGAGCTCCGCATGGGAAGAATGGGTCGGTTTATGTATCGCCGATGGTCGTTCCAGTCCTGCACTGTGCAGGTCATTGTCTGGTCAAATGTCTGCAGCGGTAATTGCTGCAGCAGCATTTCATCATCAGCAGTGTCTCGATTAATCTTGATTTTCTTAATAATTTCTGCCATAGTTTGCCATAATCTAATTTGAGAAGAAAACACAAAGGTCATTGCCTCACAGAGGTGAACTTACTTGGTACTGGTGGATATTTTTAGAATGGTAAACCTAGTTTCTCTGTGTGTCTCTCTCTCTCTTACAGTCTGTCTGTCAGTGTCTCTGCTGTTCCCGGAACTTTTTAACTGGGAAGATATACAGGCTGTGTGTTCTCTCAGGGGAGGAGCTGTCACAGAGATGGTATCCTGAGGGAAACAGAAGAAGGTGTGCTACGCTCCATTTAAAACTCAACCTCTGTCGTGCCGAAAGCCGGCTGAGGCACATGCAAAAATAAATCCTAGTTTTTTCGTGCACTAAACCCGGCGGGGTTAAATGAGTTCCTAATGCATCCTGGAGGGTTGTACAGACATCAGTGCAAGATGCATCATTGTCATTGTCACAGGGGATAAATGCTTCAGTCATTTGTATCCAGAAGCCAAAGACACCTCAATATATATTTTCTTTTTTTATCAAACAAGTCTGAAACTGGGAAACTGCTGTTTGACCTTGACCTTGTGTTAGTTACAAACAAACTAAACACCAGCCCATTACCATTCAGTGGAATCTGAGTAAAGCGCCAGTATGTGTACATGGTGTGCCACCATGAGTGTTTTGCATTAAGGAGAGCTGACATTGTGGTGCAAATCATATGCTCCAAGTCTGCTCTAGTGTAAATAGGATTTTGCCCTCCAGTATGTTAACTCAAATAAGTTTAATATATTTTTATTCTGAAGACTTGCCCCAATGCCAGAGCATAATTGGGGTTTGTTGCATCAAAATCATTATGAATGTTTTGACAAGCCCTCACTAATCTGCATGAATGTATTTTGTATTCATGCCAATGTTCCAAGGTTTCCAAAGATAGCACATAGCGTCATGCTCAATTCCACAGAAACGTGTCTGAAAGGAATCCATGTAATAGCCTTAAAATTTGAATATTTCACACAGTACGCACTGTACCTTCATGAAATATTGACGATCCATGGGGAAATATTGTGAAATGTGTGAAACAAACGATACAGGGAATTTACATGATCATCATCATCATCATCATCATCATCATCATCATCATCATCATCATCATCATCATCATCATCATCATCATCATCATCATCATCATCATCCCTGCTGATCACTGTACCTGTCAGACACACTGGTGACATTATTCTCTCCTTGGTCGGTGCTCAGAGGTTTTCCAACGGTTGCATCAGCCCTATCTGCCCAGATTTATAGCTGCTTAGTGATAATAGTCGGAGAGAAAATGAAGGACAAGACAACTGCCTGGAGCTCTTGCAGCTCACCACTGCACATAAAGATACTGTACATCCAATAAACTACTGCTAGTTATTACCAAGGTCACTGTTTCTCAGAGAAAACAAGTCTGTCTTTTCCGATGGGAAATATATGAGCGTCTGGTGTGTTCACACTCAGGTTAACCCACTCACTGTGTGCTGTACAGTGACAAATCTGTGCTTCATGATATTGGGCTGTAGAAATAGGCTTGACTTAAATCAGTGGAGCAGTCGTCACTGGGGAGGTGGGGGTACATTTTGCTTTTCATACATCTTTTCCAATCAGATAACAATATCTGTATATTTTAGAGCCAGAGCCTCAAGAGACAAACTACAGCCCTTCGAGTTTCATCCCCCCCCCCCCATGTAGGATGAATTTTAGTAGAGTCCTGCCGACACACGTGCTCCACCAATCGTGAGTAAGTCTTACCTGTCAATCAAGAATTATTTATTTCTTATAGCATCAAATAACTAATTCAGAACAAATATACCTGAAAAATGAGCACTTGATCAAACATCGTTGTGATGAGAACTATCATGGGGGACGCAGAGTTAATGACCCATACTGCATCCAGCCACCAGGTGGCGATTGAGGAAAAACTACCAAAAAAACTACCAACTAAAAACAAACCAAAAACCTGAGCATGTCGAAATGCTTTTTTTGAGTTTAGCACTGCTGTTGTTTACCAAAGTACAGCATCACAGAGGCATTAAGTACTGAATGATAACAGCATAATCCATTACAAAATCAATTATTCTTGTTTGATCAATAAAAGTTAAAAGTTAAAAATGCCCATCACATTTTCGAAAACCCCACTGTTACTCATTTTCCTCATCCAACCAGATTCAGTAATCTAAAATGATATGAAATTGTCACATTTCAGAAATGTAGCTATTTTAATTTCTTCTCTATCGACAGTGAGGATTTTCATAGTTGGACATTTGACGTTTTACAGACTCTGACACAGGACTTGAACTGTCGTCTCCATCCCGTCACCGGAGCGTTGTAGCTGAGGAAGAGTGCTCTGGATTGTGTGGGTCATCAGTTTGAAACAGGTCAGTGCGTCTGGATAACAGGGTTTGGCGCTGTCTGCCTGCTCCATTCCAAAATCACATGCAAATTAGACCTTTGTACGCTCACACCGAAAGATGAGCTGCAGTAAAATACCCTCCAAAGTAAGATGGGTCTCATTTCTTGGATGTGCTGAATATCATTACAGCATTTAGAATTTTCCCAAGTGGTGGATTCATCTCTTTTTGCCTGTGCACCTCAGAGTGTGGGGTTGTCAATAGATTCTCAACACCTCTTTTTTGTGTAATATCCTCATTTATAGTTTAGGCCGAGGGCTATAGGAGACCTCCACGTACAAGAAAGGCATGTGAATCCTGCAGTTAAATTGAGCGGGACTATAGAGATCACCTGTCTACAGTTCATGCCAGGGGATAAAGAGTTTAACTCGTGCTTTGTGGGTAATGAGGCTGCCAGTGGCACGTCGTCAGCCATAAAGCAGCCTGGACATCCTCCTGTCTCCCACATTACCCCTCACACATCCGTCATCTTCAGGATGTAATCATCCCTCTAAAAACACCACTTCTATGGAGTCTCAGGGATCCGCTGCTGTGCTCTGACAAACCCGCGAGAAAAATTACTTATCATTCACAGAGCTGTGATTGTCGAATACTGCCAGTCTCTCCTGCTTCTTAAAGGGAAGTCTCAGGGCTCCTTCTTTCCGGCCTCACATGCATTGTATCCATTTCCCCCCTCAGAACATAAAATGAAGATGAGAAGCTCATTGTGTTGTGATAATTTCCCAGGGGTGAAGCCATTGAGTGCTTCTGAGCTGTGTCTAATTTGTCTGGGAAGGTGTTATAAAGGTACTGAGAAATGCCGGATGTTCATATTTTGTGGCATCTGGAAATCTCACAGCAGATTTCTTTCAGCAGCTGCACTTCTTCACATCTCAGGCAATGTTTCCGCATGTAAACGATAAACTGTCCATGTCTCCTAGTGCTCGACAAATTCCAAAGGAACTGTAATGATAGTTATTATGCACCTGGATGGAAAATAAATGTATTTCTATACCTCTAAACAGAGAATGAAGATTGTATCGTGCTGCAGGGAGATGGTCTTTCAAAGGGAATTTAGCAAAACGAAGCCACATTGAATTTGTTGAATCAATACGCAATTACAAGACACACAATTATTGATATGCTAGATTCAGGGAAGTAAGTGAACCACAACATTCAAACAAAAGGGAGACATCAATATGTGATTAATAAAACCACAGTGGCCACACGTTTTTATTTTTATATTTCAGGATGTTAAACAGAAGCTAACTTTCTATTAAAGACAGATAACAACCTGGTGTTGTTGTTGTTACTTGACAAGTCAATAATTTCTTATACATATGTTGGGCTGTGTAAGTGTGTCTATGAAGTTGTCGACTCGCTAGTTTATAATCAGAAGCCAGGTTAGCCCAGAAGTTTATCAAGTTAGCCAAACAATTTGATGTGATTAGATAGATGCACATAATTCTTGGAAATCGATAACTCTCTTTCTCCTTCAGCTTGGCAACAAATGCACGGGTGTACAAACAGATGTGTGCGTGGGGAGGTTCATACAGCAACTTGTATTTATGATCCTGCACTCAGGAGAACGAAGGCACGCCGAAGCCGCCTTCCCTGGCCGGGGAGACGCAGGGGTCCCTGAGTGATGGAAAAGTGACCCTCAGACAGGCCTCCCACCTGTAGGGGGAGCCCAAGTATAGCCATGAGAAAATCTTGCATCGTGTTGCTTTAATCAACTTATTATTACTTATTCAGATGCTTGGTTTCATTTTTTTCACAGTTTAACAAAATATCATTGTATTATGGTAAAGGTCATTTTCTGGAGCTGATAGTTGAAGGCTGTTTATGACTTGCATTGGTGAGCTGCAACCTGCAATCACCAGGGTGTATTTATTATGAAAATGTTTCCTGGTTTAGTTCTTAACCACACAGTCTCAAACGCTTCACATCAATCCGAGTATCACTTTGGCAATTACTTATCGAGCGGGCCAATCAATGGTGTTTGTTTTCTCTTGCTTCTTGGCAGCCTGCATCAATGTACAAAGAGACCAGGGGAGGCTGTGCATGCTGCAGTTTTGCAACTGTATACTTTGTTTAGATGTGTGCACTTTACCACGCAGGGCAAAAAGGAAAACGGGCAGATGAAAAGATGTCAGTCAAGACAGAATCCAGGGCACACTCCTCACCAATTGGGGCTTTGACGAGCCATCAAAACTCCAATCAGCCTGTTATTGGTTTTGACACATGCACATTAGCATGACAATAACAGTTATGCAAGGAGCCGCCGGGTAACATTTCTCATCTTTTACAGACCTACAAAATTGCAGCTCAGAGCATTTCTGCCATAATCACCCCAGAGAGTCTCAACTCTTTACAACTCTCTGCAGCGCCGCCATCAAGCATAACTCCCCCTCTATGTTCACCCAGGGGCCAAGGAGCCCACTTTACCATCCACCACAACCACAACACTGGCTCTAATAGGTTGCTATGAGACTGGCTTTTAAAACTGCCAAATTCACCAGCCACAGTTTACTGGCACAGCTGGAGACTTTCTTTGTCTGGGAAGGACACAGGAAATCAAAATTAAAATGAAAACAAAAAGAAAACGAGGTTGCCTCCAGCAAAGGCAATCAATATGAGTTTAAGTGTTGGCAATTCTCACTTTGGTAATTGTGCTTTGGAATAATGAAATCGTATTCAAGTGAAGCACGACCAACAAAATAATCATTTTGTTGATGCGAGATCCGGAGGGAGAGGGAGGGAGGGAAGGAAAGACGAGGAGGTAATTCTTTTTACGAGAAGAAAATCATCCATTGTGGAAATATTATAAGTAACTATGGAGTTTCACTGGATGGATTTTGAGGTTTAATGATCACATGAGGACAAATTCAGATTTAAAAAATGATACAATAAGACTGGCGAGGATGTCACCTCACAATAGATAACGTCATCCAAATCAACTGACAGGAGCAGTCTTCCAAAGACTTAGACAACCAGCCCCCCCACACACATACACTTACACACACACACCCACAAATGCACGTGCTGTGCAAATATGCTGTTGCATACCAGCAGTGCATTACCAAGGCAGAGCGAGGAGGGAGACAAGAACGCCAGCATTACATTTTCATTTGTCAGAGGCCATTGACCGTGTCACACTGAGTGAAGAGGCGGTCTTTTGAACCATGCTACTCTGATCTATCACAGTCACACACAATACACTCACATTCCTACCAGTGATGCTAAAACACCTTCTTGTAATAGAAAGAATACAACTTTAAATCTGTAGCACAAGATACCTGGGAATAAAACACAGAGAACGAAAAATAAAAGGGTTAAAACCAGTTAAAAACCGGCTTTTAACAGCCTTACTATGAAATATGTTTTAAATGATTTAAAAACATTCAAATTGCTGGCAAGTCTAACTTGTCTGACAGAGAATTGCAGAGCCTCAGGGTCCTGATGGCCTCATTGAACCTTAGTTACCAACATTGATTTTGGAACTACCAGCAAGTGTTGGTTGGAAGATCTTAGATTACAGCTTGGAGCATAGGGAATTATGGCTCGAACGCACATGAGAAGTGAATATAAAGTCCACCGAAGTTGAACTCCATGTAAAGCTGCACTGTTGAATTGCTGTGCCAAAGAAAGAGAATGACTACAACTACAGAATAAAGCAGTTTTGTTCTCTACTTTAAATGCAGGAGTGTTTCTGATATTTTTCATTTATTAAGGAAAGATGACATTTGGATATGTCATCCATCTTTTAAAAAGTGCAATTCAGAATTTCATTACTTCCCCGTCCTTTAATGTTCTTCATCAAGGCAATGAATCACTTAGGATATATGCCAAATACTCAGCCTCATTTTCTGCAGCATCTTAATCATTTAGGCCGCCCTATTGGATCTAAGTTAATAGGCAGCAAATCCTTATTATGCACAGTTGGACGCTGTGGATTCGATCAAACTGGGTGACACACTTAGCCGGGTTCAGAAGGTAACACGTCTGGCCCACAAATTTCTAGGCCTCTGCAGGAGAGTGGCAGAAGAATCGTTTAAGTGAGGCCGGCAGAAAATATTTCGGTGCGTAAATAATTGACAAGGCTGCAAGTTTCTATTACATGCTGTTAGATCTGCAAAAAAGCAAACAAGAGGGTTGAGACCAGCAAGGTGAGATTAAATCAGAGGACTGCCCTGAGCTGAAACTGCTAAAAGGGGAGAGGAGCTGCCGCTGAGGAAGGGTCAAACTCAGCTAACATCTAACACCTGAGATTACATCTGTTCTCTCTCTGAACCTGTCTGCAGATATTAGTGTTTACCCTGCTAACAGCAGTTCATGATGCGTGTAAGAGTGTGAGGAAGACAGAGCGGTGGGTAGAACCCGGAAAATATTTTGGATTGTTCCATAAAAAATTAAGCTTGGATCTGCGCTATGTCTCTAATACATTCATCAAAAAGTACATTTCCCACTGGGTTGAGGCTGCACTGGCTCCAGTCCAAATATGCAAAGCAGGAGGAGACAAATCCCACACAGTTATATATAAAGGACACTATTAGGCTGTAAACATGAGCGCTCAGACCACAACTGGAATATGATTTAATACCACAAACACAGCACAGTTTCAATATAAACTTTATTAAATAAGCTAGAAATGTGACGTTTAGGAAAATGAGGGCAGAATAAGAAAGGTTTAGTTTAGGAATAGTCGCTAGAATTATTGTATGTGGATTTATTATAAAAGGGGACCCTTTTATAATAAATCCACAACCCTCTGCTGTAAAGTTAAAGGATCCGTACATGAGTATGTACCACTCTTGTTCTGAATATCAGGGCCAATCGCGATAGGATCAATACCATCAATAAAGTAAATTAGTCTCATGTTAGACACATTGTGTGCATTCTTCTTAGTGCATGTGCTATATTCAAAACATTGTGTGGAGACCTTCTTCTTCAGTGAATTCACAAAGTACACATTTTAAAATCTCAAACTTTTGTTTGATGGTGAAAATTAAAGAAGGTAACACAGAATAGTAAAATGAATACATAATAGCAACATAATACTTGGCAAATCAAACACGGTTTATATACTTCAAGTTAACATCACTTGATATCGGATCAGACCAACCAAGCAGTGCTTTTCCTTAATCTTCAGAATCTGTGTTGAGATGAAGCACTTCAGTGAACCAGAACTGTTGAGGACTAATAAAGAATCAAAGTAAATCCAACTGACTGCCGTGGTGAGAGTAAATATATTAACTTCAGTATGGTATGTTAGTTTGGTTTGAGGATTTTACACAGCCTGCACCTTCAAAATTAATCCTTTAGATGTAGCTAGTACAAGTCAACAGCTGTAGCTGTAGCTAGTACAAGTCAATTCACATAAAAAACATGTATCTTAACCTTGCCAACATTTTTTAATGCAGTTTAAATTAGCTCTACCTTGACCAGCTCAAACATTCAGATGTGGCTTTCAAGTTATGGCTCCAGTAACTATGGCATTCAGTAGCCCAGACTGCATTCCTCCACCAAGGCCCAACAGTCTCCTTGCACCAAATTTGACACATTCATAGACATCTGTTCCCTCAGATTGTTTTTATCAAGATCCATGGATTATTCTCTGGGAAAACAGTGAAAATGTCAACAAAGGCCACTTTCCTAAAGTTAAAGAAAATGAAGACAAATTTGTGGATCGACTCCTTTTTCCTGATCGGCCCCCTAACTTTGGACAGGGGTGAAAACACAACATCCATGGCAAAGGTAATATTGATTAAATAATGTGATAACAACGGTAAAATACTCCATAGTTAGGACTTGCGTGAATATATTTTATGGGAATATCTCTATACTTTTTCTAAAGTAAACTTTGAATACAGGACATAGTAAGTTTATGGAACAAGAACTTCTACTTAAGTAAAGGATCTAAATGCTTCTTCCACCTCTGACTCAGTTCATGTTGTTTTAATGAATTCTGTGGACGAGCAGAAACTACCATGACCGGGTGAAGACACATAAAGAGCTCCACTAGTCCGAGGTCAGGCTTCACTTCACTGCAATGTACTGCAACTGTTTCCACTGTCGCCATCAAAGCCTGTAATAAAGCAGTGAATGTATGTTTAGCTCATATCTATGTGCACCTGCATCCGAGCGAAGGTGGAGGACCACACACATAAATCAGATTAGTAATCTGTTCTTGTCCTCCTTCGCAGCGGAGGCAGCCATTTAATACTTCACTTCATCTCTGCGGCGGTGGGGCTCTCACGAACAGGCAAAGGTGACCGCCGCACCGCACAGCCTCTGGATGGGAAGCTAAAGCTACTTTTAAAGATCCCAGCTTGCACTTTGATTGACAGACACGGGAGAGCAAACAAAGTTGTGCCATCAGAATGAAGAAATGGGGACGATCGATCCACACACACAGCGCAAACACAACGGGTGGAGGAACACGGGGGTTTTATTAGAGAACAGCCGGCAGGATACGACACAGGGCTCTGACCTCTACTGTGTGTGTTTTGTGTTTATACCATAGATCAGCTTTATATCCATCACTCAGTTTGCTCAGACAATACACTCGAACACTTAATATGCTGAAGGTCAAACACACGTAGTTTCAGTGAAATAGAGTGAATGGCAAAGTATCAAAGTAAACACTTAAAATCCATTACTTCCTTAAATGTCCACTTAAGACATGAGGTGGAGATGCAGATGAAAGGCAGAAGACAATTTAATGACATGTTTTAAGTTGTCGTACATTGTAGAGCGGACATGTGGCCTGGATTTATTTCATTTGGAGTGTAACTAGATACTAATAGGCATATATACATTTGTGAGTGCACCTATTTGGTTAGGTGGACTACTCAATGATAAGTCAAGAGCATGCGCTACACTCAAAAAATAATTATGCCTAAAATGTTATTACATCAGTTCAATATAAAGGGTGACATTCAATGAAGTGTTCCCATCATGTTGAGTTTGTGTGAATAAATTGAATAACTTAAGAATCATTTGATTATGTTTAACTTTATTTAATTAAGCCACTAGAAACTCTTCACTAAATGTGACCTTTTATAATTAACTTAGTTAACAAATTCACATGCAAATTTAGTATGTCATTTAATAGCTAAAGTCAAACTTTAAGGCACAGTTATTTTTTAAGTGTATAGTTAAAGTTCTGTTAAAGAATTGGTAATGTGATGTTAATGTTATGATCAGAGTAGAGGGGTAATATTGTTGGATTGAGACTGATATGAATGGAAATGGGCATGATTACGTATAAATCTGCATGTGTTTTGTTTATGTGTGGAATAAATTACACATTAAAAAAAAAAAATTGATTGCTAATCATGATTTAAAATGAATTCACAATAACAGGCTCCTGAGAGGTCTTCACATTTGTTCCTTTTGCCAACTTTGACCTGAGTGCAGCTCTATGCAGACACCAAAAGTGTATTCTCCATTTAAACCTTCAGAAAAGCAAAAGGTTTTATTCAGTATACTTCTTGTTTATCAGCAGCTCTTTGAACTGTTTCCTTCAGTAGACGTGGTGGTAGCGTCTCAGTGCGACCACAGTCCTCTGCTGTCTCCTTGAGCAATTACATATTGATTTCCTTGTTTAAGGACCCCAGTGGTACAGTCGTTGACAGTCTGGAGAAATCTACGACATCAAAGATGCTCATACCTGCTCAGTCTGAAGACCCGGATAGAAAAACAAAATGCTTGAATATCAAGAGGGAAAAACAGCACCTGATGCAAAGCACAAATCTTTTTTATAGCTTCTACTTCAAATGTCCAGCAACTGCTTAAATCAGTTAATCATGTTCCCATGGAGACCACCGCTGTGCGTGTTTACTAGACAGGGTATAAATATTTGATGAATAATGAATGTGTAAGAAAAGGCACAAATTGAAAGCGCATTTGGATGATTTACAGACGCCGAATCTGAATTGGGTTAAAAATAGAATTCATTAGAATAACCCATAGCGGTGAGGGCATAGAGTGTGTGTGTGTGTGTGCATGTGCGTTGGTGTGTGTGTGTGTGTGTCTGTATCCACATGGGAATACTGTGAACATGAAAGACAGGGGAGAAAACCAAAAAAACTAAAGCAGACAGTGAAAGCCTATACTTGCTGCTGCCAAAAAATATTATTTGTCATTCTATTACAGCTGAAAAGGATTGAAATCTATCCAGTTATAAGTACTTACCTGGTTGTGTTTTGTCTTTGTTCTTTGGGTTACGGTGGTGGATTGGGTGTGAGTTGTTTGTCTCTGTATGTTTTGTCTGTTGAGACGCTGGGGACCTGTCCAGTGGGTTCCCTGCATCTCGCCCAATGACCCTCAAAGGATAAGCGATAGAAAATGTATTATTTACTTTACTTTTTTCTGATTACTTTGTATGTGAAAGCAAAATGTATCCTAACACCAGTGATGTGCTTCCGTTGCCATTTTGGCAAGATCATAGATCCCCAAAGATTAATTTCAAGGTTTTTGTTTCAGTATGTGTCAGTGTGAGCATAAAAATCTGTCTTTGCAGCCAAATGTATTTTCTAAAAATTATGTTATTTCTCTACAGAACATTATTGTGTTATCATCCAGGGCTTTCCTTTGTTCCCCTGTGAAAAGACATCAGACAAAATGAACTAAAACATCCAGTTGTACAACGTGCTTCGGTTGTTTGCTCAGCATTTCATCACGTACAGTACATTTTTTTCTGCTGCATAATTTCGACACAGTTACAGCCATTGTTGTCGTCTATTATAACACACCAGCTGAACTTGGTGACAGCTTTCCTTCAGACTGGTGCAATGGTAATGCAACAATACAGCACATGAATTCTGTTATTATTACATTCAGAAGCATCCTGTGTCACAGTTCATTCATTAATTCATTCGTGCTCTGTCTGCCTTGTCCACGGTGCTAACTCCCATGTTGTTTCCGGCCCTGCCACGCCCTCCTGTCCTGCCATAACCCCGGCTTTTCATGAAGGTGAACTGATTTGAACTTTTACCGGCTTTCTCTGAGTCATGCTATTGCCTCCTCCCTAGATGTGACATTCTACAAAGTTCACCGCTGAGGCAACAAAACAAGGCACAACTGTGTTGAAAGCATACAACAACACAAAGTATCTGAACTGTGGTGTGAAAAATATAGTAATAATATAAAATGCAGTATGTAAGAGTGTTTTAAATACTTGCACACTGCAGAAAGGAAACCAGATCATACAGTGGTTAGGAAGCACTGACTTGTGAAATGAAACATGTGGTTGATCTATTCTGATAAATAATATTCAGAATATTTTTCTCACTCCTCCTCGTGATAAATACCTGGTCCCTGTGTTAAATAATTTCCAGCAGACCCTTAAAAACCCTGAAGCCACGAAATAAACGTTTGACATGTTTCACATAGCATGTCAAACAAACTTTGAAGGTATTAACATTCCCCGACAGCCGACCTGAGCTGTCATCTTATCTGAGCTCTGTACATGCATGCTTTTTAAATTATAGCCCTTTACATACCAGAGTCCCACTCAGTGACACATACTGTTCATGGAAAGACAGTTTGCCGTGCAGCCTATAGGGACATCAGGTAACAGGGTCCGTGGTGGTACTAATTGAGACTAATGCAATTAATTTTTTAATTATTATTTATTTATTCTTTATATAAACCATAAAGGTCCCATTGGGATACAAAACCTCCTCTGCCAGGGAGTCCTGGTCAAGTTGGGCAAAAATGTTTCCAATATAAATACAAGTAGTGGCAAGAAACAAAGAACAGACATAGAAACATGGTAATCAATGACAAAAATGTATAGTAGAGAATAAAAAGCATGTGTTAAAAGCAAAGACATTAAAAAGTGATTTTAAAATGGTTTTGAACTCACGAAGAGCAGGTGATGATTCTACATTTCTTGCACATATTAGCTCTGTTGAGGTTGTTGGGACTTTTCTCTGATGATCATATTTTGTAGCTTTTGCCACAAGGTATCATCAGCCATTTTTAGATAATATAACTAGATTATCAGTTTTGTGGTAATTTGCCTCATAAAGCTTTTGCAATAAAAACTAGAATGGGACTCAGTAGAGCACATACCTCCACCAAGGCCCAACAGTAAATCTAGCTGCAACCAATTGCTCACACTAACAGTGGGCAGTTTGCTAAATGTGCCAGATTTTTTCCTCAAGATCCATAAATTATATGACACGAAATCAATGAAAATGTGGAAAAACACCCAATCTCACGATGTAAAATAAAATGAAAAAAGTAATAAATATCCTGAATCTGTCCCTGATTTGGAGCTGCACCAATATTAAATGGGTTCTTTCCTGACTCCACCAAGTTTCTATGAAATCCGTTTAGAAGTTTGTGGTGAACCTTGCTTACAAACAAGCAAGCAAACAAAAATACAAACCGACCATTAAACAAACAGGAAGAGGTAATTAACGGTTTCCTCACAGTGATGACAATGGAACCATCTCATATATTTGACAGTAACGTGTATGAGTAGTTGCACCAGTTATAGAGGTTTTTTTTCTAAAGAGATTGAGAAGCATGCACATGAATTACATCACCATAATCTAATAATGACAAAAAAGAAAAACTGAAAAATTGTGTCAGTCTGCAACTTTGCGTATTCATTGAACACTGCTGATGTAAATGAGAATCCTGACTCGAGGCAAGCTCTGGAAAAACACCACATTCCACTTGTTACTGCAAAATGTTTTTCTTTTTCTTCTGTCTGGTGATAGTCTCCGAGTCCTATAAATTTATACATTAATCCTCCCTGGCAAGAAGTGTGCCTGCGTAGGATTCTTAAGAGGACTATTTGTATCCTACGAGGTAGTGGATTACGGGATTTGCATTTTAAAGGGCGTCAGTGATTGCAGCTGGAGGAAAATGGTGAATGCAATTGTGGCAATGCAATAAAAGGATCTGTGATGTGAGTCAGACACAGTAACCTAAATAACACACCTGCTCCTGATGCAGATCCTCTAATACCTACAGCGAGAGACAGGCTATTACCCTGCAGCTCCAGCAATATTTATATCACAGATAAATGCAGCAGTGACGGGGAAGTGCAGCCCTGAAATACAGCACGTGCGAGCTGGATCCCACTTTTCTCTTTTGTGTCTGAGAGATTGTTTGTTGCCCAGAACTGGCAACGAAACAAAGGACCAGTGCCGCAATAAACTAAGGGCCATCTAAACCCATTTCCCCTCAGCTTTTGTTTTTAAAGCTTTTATGTACGATACACAAGTTAAACAGATTAGCGTCCTGGCTGTGTGGGAGTGAAATCGTTCCCTTTAAAGTGCAAGGAAATTGCACTGGTCAAATTTCTCTGTGCATGCCCAAAGTGCAATGATGGCAGAATTTCAGGGCAGATTCTGTTCTGGTCTCCTGAGCATGGTGTTGTCTCTCCCAGGGGCCTGTCAGGGTTAAACTCTGATCTGTACTCTGTGACTCGCTCAAGGCTGTGTGTGTGTGTGTGTGTGTGTGTGTGTGTGTGTGTGTGTGTGTGTGTGTGTGTGTGTGTGTGTGTGTGTGTTGGTGTTATTAAAGAGAAATATTGCTTCATAAAAACCCACTGCTCTGCAGCCATGACTCCTGTTAATGCAGACTGCTGCTGGAATATGTCTCCGGGAAGTTAAGGAGGGGGAAATGGAATTATTTTTTCTCGTCTATCCTCTGATTGCAAATACAATTAGTATTTAGCATGTGAAGCCCTGACCCTCTGCATCACATGGATTGAAAAACAACTTAAGCTGAGATGTTTTTCTTGTATTGTTGCTTTGAACAATTCACTGATTCTGTAACTTGCTTGTGGATTTGTATAATGAACTGAGCTACAACAGTGTCCAGTGTTAATACAGACTCCAGCGTCCCTCTCCACTGGTCATTTGCAACGCAATATGCAATTAAAACAGTCTGCAGTGGCCATCTGGACATGAGGACATTGAGCAGAGGACGTTTTACCCTTGAGTCTTATTGGATGGGAAGACAATGCCCTGAAGTTGTTTTAAGCACGTTAAGCAAGTTGTTTTAAGCACATGGTGTCGTTTGTAGGGATGAGAAGAGAAAGCTTTTTTTTCTTTTCTTTTCAAGTGCTTATTCCTTCAATCAATGCATATGCAGGTATGTTAGATGCAACATAAATCAAACGGACTAGCCTAAATGGGTAATGATCCATGCATGAAGATTTTAATTACTCTGATATATTACAATGGAGATAGGAACCAATAGTGGGTGATGTAGAGAAACTCAACAGCTCCCAAAATCAGCAAGCACTTTTAACCGCAGGATGCCTATAGAACCGGACTCCATGTGAACGGACAGCTGCCTTGACCGGTTGGGCTGAGTGGAGAGAAACAGGGGAGAGAGGAGAGATGGATGGAAAAGTGGGGAGAGAAGAAAGAGACCAGGAACGGTTGTGTAATGTTGAGTGTCGCTGTAGTGAGGTTGCATATTTCAGCCAAATGAAAACCTTCCTCCTCACCCTCCTCTTCCAAGTGTTTTGACCACTTTGTGGTGCTCCTCCGGTCAGATACAGTTACTAAAGTAACCGGAGACTCACTCTCCGGTTATGAAACAGAAGGATTCCTGGCTTCATTTTATGATACACTGATGAAAACATCATCATAATGTATGATAACAGATTATACATCAACAGTATTATATTCAGTTTCTGCTGGTGGGACTTCCTAAATCCTATACGCCGGACCTTAAAGCTCTGTCAGACTGGTTGTTATGACGAAAACAGTAAGAGTGATAGTTATGGAGTAAGTCATGTTGGCAGTACAAATCATATTAATAATATCAATAATAATCATAATGATTTTATTTTATTTATTTATTTGTTTTTTCTTGCAGAGGTGACTGGTGTATATATGTATATACTTTATGCTACTTTATTCTATTTTATTTTATTTTATTCTATTTCTTATATATTGTTGTTTTTTTATATTGTTGTTTTATGTTCAGTGCACCAATGACACCAAGTCAATTTCCTATATGTGCAAACATACCTGGCAAATAAAAGAATTCTGATTCTGATTCTGATTCAGCAGAGTTCCGCACGGCCGGTAGGGGGCAGTGAGTGTTCTCAGGTGTGTGTTTGGGGGGGGGGGGGGGGGGGGGGGGGCAGGTTGTGTGCGGGGGCGTGTTCTTATTGCACAAGCGCTCCCGTGTTCGTAGCGTGGAGGGAACAGCCACAGTCAGTGCAGCGTGTGTGTGTCTCTCTGAGTGTGAGTGTGTGTGTGTGTGTGTGTGTGAGTGAGTGACACAGTTGCCCGTGGTCTCTCTCTCTCTCCCCCCTTCTCTCTCTTTCTCTCTCCCCCTCTCTCTCTCTCCGGCTGCCACACTTCTCCTCCCTCTCCTCTCCAGCCCGCACGGACCGGGCGACCCGCTCCCGCACCCCCCCCCCACCCGGAGCCCTGGCCGCCGGTGACCCGGGGATCCTGCTTCCCCCCCCCGGACCAACGGACTCGGGCTCCGCCGGCAGGAAAGGTGGAACTAAACTACACTCGGTGACTTGTGAGCGATGCACTGGCAGCATGGCCAAGTGGTTCAAGGAGCACCTGGGATTCAAAACTACCAAAGCCCCCCCTCCGGCGCCTCCGAAGCCGGACTACCGGCACTGTCACACCGCGGTGCCCGGTGGCTTCCAGCAGGCGGGCTCCACCTTCCCGAGCCCCGCGCAGCCGGACATACTGGCCGCTTACAAACTTCAGAAGGAGCTGGACTTCGAGGACCCGTACACTCCTGGAGGAAACATCTCGTTCGGGCCGGGCTCGAACGCGGTGGGCTCGCCGGACACCAAGTACGTGTCGCCCAAGCACCGACTCATCAAGGTGGAAACGACCGAGAAGAGCAGCCCGGCTCCGGGCGGCGGCGGCCCCGGCACACAGGCGGTCGCTGCCGGGAGCGTTAAGTCTCCCACCTCCCCTCCGGTGGAGCACGACAACAAGGAGAAGGTGAGTGGAGTTTGTCCCTAAAACAGCCAATAATAATACAAATAACTTTATACAGAACATTTCGAAACAAAACATCAAAGACAGCAAGCAGAATAATACAATACTACAATACAAAATAAAAGGCAACATTATGATAAAACACAAAATCTAAACTCAAATACAGCAGATCAAATAAAACAAAATCGTTTAAAAGTAACTATATATACAACCAATTCAAAGATATTTGTTAAAAGTACGTTTTGAGAAATTAATACTCATTAGCCAAATAGACTTTCTATGAGTCAAACACACAACTTACCAGCTAACCTCCCCAGTGACTAAGTTTTCTGATAACCTGAGTTTACTCTCCAATCCCACTAAACATTTCCCAACTGGGTAAGAAACCTACAGGTCTCCACGTTTCTCCGGCTAGAAAACAGAAATACTGTTGTTTCTCTTTAGGCTTCTGCCTCAATTTCATCTTCTGAAAAGAAAAAAACATGGAGTGAGTCTGAAGCTCTTGTAAAAGAAGTGAATCGTTTACAACCGGCAGAACGTGTTGTCACAGCACAGCAACACCGGTTGCGACACCTCCACACCTCTGTCAGGTCGAGTGATCAGTGCTGCAGGGGAGTGAGAGGTCCTGTTGTTGACACACATCTTGGAGGAGCACAGTAGCTCAGCAGATCTACCTTCCAATGCTACACAAAAAAACTAGGTTCCACTTTACAGGCTATGGCAGTTAGACAGTGCCCCACTGGGTGAAAAGTGAGTGTGCGTCTCTGCAGAAGCAACAGCGTGATCCACACTTACCCACAGTGTCTGTAATTTAACTTTAATCTCATCTTATTTAACTAGACGGCTCAATTTAGGGAATGTTCTCCTTTTGCAGTGGTGCTTGCTGCCTCGAGGGGGAAATTACTTGGGATGAGTTTATGGATGTACGGCTCTAATTTGAGTTTGCTCAGCACGCTTCTCTGACTCTAACAGCTCAAATCTTGTGCCCTTTTTGCTTTTTTTTTATTTTTTATTTGACGCCCTAAATGGTGGGCCCCTGCATGGAGCCCATTGTACAAACATCAGCACAAAGTGAGTGTGGAGACACACAGGCAGAATGCATGCAGGTTGTGCCTCGGAGCATGCTGTCACGTCAGGCTTCTCAGGAATTCACACGGCAGGTTCATTTGGAGAAACCTGAGACGCGTCGGTGTCAGCGGGGTTAAGGACATACTGTATGATGAGTGCGATCCTGCCGAGGAATGTGTCAGTGTCTGTCTGCATAGCTCACGCACGGAGGAGGAGGAAGAAACCCACACTGTGTGCCACTGTTTCCTCCTCGGATCAGGCCTTCAATCACGGCCGTGCTCCAAAATTTTTGCGGTCATCTTGATTTCACCTTCCTGTTACTTCCACCTCCTCCTCATCCTGTTTGCTTTCACACCTGACCTGTGTCCTGTGGCCGGCTCACAGTTGGTTTTAGCTCAACATTGTGATTCAAATGCCACAGTGTCTGCAACCTGTCACAAGAGTGTTGTGTGAAGGAAGACTTTTGATCACACAAAACACAACTGTTACTGTCATGTATATTTTTTTCGACACATGCCCTCAGCATGGAGATGAGGGCGCAGGGTAAAGCTCATAAAGCGGTCTGCTGTGCGGATGTTTGCTTGGCGTACTGTTAGCCTCTGCTTTCAGCTAGTTTAGCAAGTTAAGTATTTATATATATCATTATCTTTTATCAGCAAACCAAACAGGAAACCAGAATTTACAAATGGCACCCAGCCACTGCAGCTGCTCAAGATGATTAAACAGGTTATATAGTCGGCTCTTGTTAATTGATGCTTGCTTGGTTCGCCCTCAGTCAAGTGTACAGTGTCCTCTGCTCCTTCCTGTTTCTCCATGTGGCTTTGACAGAAAGGCAAAGGATTATATTGAGTGGTTTGAATACCTTATATCCTGCACTCTGACTGGGGTTACAGATAAGCAAGATCACTATTGACAACCGGTGGGCTTCAGCCATATGTCCAACAGGTTCAAGGGCTTCTGTCAGGTGCTGAAGGCTGAATTAAAGAAGGTGTGGTGGAAAAGCGGAGGTGTTATGGGAAAAAATTGAAAATACTGGTGTGTTTTGTACCTGTTGTCCTGTCCCTCCCATTAACCATCACCCCCGGTAGTGTCTGTTAACTGGAGGTGTCTGACCTTGTTTTGCCACCTTTAAGAAAATGTGTTTCCAACTATTTTGTGTCAATAAAGAGCTTTAACAGACGTTGACAGTTGGGTATGATCCGGAATGATAATTATACTAACCACACAGTTTAGACTTGACCTTATAAGACTGTTCTGTTTTTTTTATCATTGAGCTGCTGAGTTATGGTCTTTAATTTACTGTCACCTCAATCTTGAATGAGTATAGGCAAGTTTAGAGTATGTCACATTTATTTAGTCAAGGGGTTATGTATGAACACGAGTTTATCTTCTTATTTATATATATTTTCAAATGGTGGATGAACAAACCTCTGCAGGGAGTCACCATGCTCTTCAGTAACCTCACTGTTGCTTCAGTGTTTTTAAGTCTTTATGTTGAAACTTTTGTGAGGATTACAGTTCAACCCGAAGCTGCGGATTCTCTTTTCTGATTGGGGCATGATAAGTCTTTGTAAATCCTTGTTAGAGGGACTCAAGGTGAGGATTCATTTTGCTGTATCCCCATGTAGGATTGTCCAATTATATAGACACTTGTTTCAACAGTCTCTGTAGGAGGACGCTCTGTTTGCTTTTTTGAATACACTCTCCCCCTCAGGCTGGTGTTGAAAGCTATAGTGTCTGAGGACAGTATGTGTTCTTATTTAGGGATGCTTCATGTTGGAACTAGTGTTGCACTGTATATAGATATCAGAGGTATCGCAACACCCTGCCGTCAGAAAAACGGTACAATACCCCATGTTGTTATTGTCTGAAAGAATGTTGCCGTTTTAATAAGAGCTGTGTTTCCTATGACTTGCATGTGTGTGTTTGTGTGTTCAGCACTCTGCGTCCACTCCCTGCAGCCATAGTGGGCCCGCCTACCATTTTTAGCTTACATGGTGACAACAAGACAAGAGGCATGGCTGCTAGTACAAGTGCTCATGTTGACCATGCATGGCCTGTCAACAAAGCAACAGTCAAGTTTGTAATATGTCATCATTTGCTTACATAGTCGACAGTCAGAGCGCGGCAATGGACACCACTGAGCAGGTCAGACCAAGGCATCCAGACAAAATCTGGCAAGAGACGTTACATCAAGAGTTTGATGAGTGTATAATTTGGCTTTATCTCTTTTATTCTCTTACCAACGTGGCAAACATCTCACAATGCAAATACAACATTCAAACCCTAAGCTTCTTATCAGTCATGAAGCCAATCAATGTTAGTGATGGCACTTATTTGTTCACTATTTATTTCTGTTTGAAGAAAATGCTCTCAGTGGAGACCACACCTCAAGGAGATGTAATAAGTCTTATTAAAAGTTCTATTTATATCAGGTTTGATATATACAATAAGTCACATAAACTCAAGTATAGGCAACGTCAAATTACTGCACAGCATGTAGAAGCTGTAATATCACTTTGACCTTGATCGAATTATTTGCAACAATCCAATTATTTATGTTGTACTTAGGCTAATTTGTTAAAGGATTCTTTCTTGGCCCATGTTCAAACCTTCCAAGTTTCGTGGAAATCCATTCGGTAAGTTTTGCATAATCGTGATTACCCTCAAACAAACATACAACAAACAAACAAACAGACAGGGGGTGAAAACACAGTCTCCTCAGCTGAGGCAATAAACAAGAAAACATTTAATAGCATACAAGTAACAGTTTAATTGAAATTATTATTTTTTTTTAACAAATGACATTAACTGTAAGTCTGGCACTTCATGATAATGGACCTCCAGCTCAGGATTATCAGCCTGCACACGATTGTAACGCACCAAAGTAGACTGAACAAAAATGACTCAATACATCTTCTTAGGGAAGGTCTGCGCTCAAATGCAGTTAGTGGATTTCAATTTATTCAGATTAGATTAAAAGATGACAGTGTTCCTCTCTTCAGTGTTCTATTATTACATCCATTTTGCTGATGCTTCAAGGTTTTGGTGTCTCTATCAACATATTTAGGAAGGTATAATTTAAAAGTGACAGTATTTGGTATTCTGCCAACTCTCATAGGAACTTTTATGTTTCCTGGGCATTGATTTATAATTAAAAGTTTATGTTATCATTGATATGTAAACATTTTCAGTCATGAACTCCAGAAATGGGTCCGCACACGTCGGTCGTTTTCCCTCTCACATATTAAAACCAAAGCAGGACGATGTCCGGGTCAGATGTGTTCACAACGTCAGAAAAAATATGGAAACATTCTAGTGAGCGGAGGTACCTGGGTAGATCATGCAGGACGTAGGACATGTCGTGTATTTTTCACATCGGAAATGTCTTTTTGTTTCCAGAACAAAACACTAGCTGCTATGACTAAGGCAGCTATTTTAAATCTGGATTCCTGAGATATTTGCATTATTCAAAATTTTTTTCTTTTTCTAATTGCATCCATTGGGTGTTAATAACGTCATCCCCCTTACTCGTAGTGAATTTCTGCTGTATTCTCACATGACATTTTAATAGTGGACCGGCAGGTTCAGGAAAATGTCAGAAGCAACTGACTCGGAAATTTGCAATCTCACAATCCTCTCCTATTTCAGAAAAGTGTCAGAAGTTCAGTCTTAAAGCAGTGAAAGTGTAGCTCTCCAGTGTTTTCTACATGTTGCACTCGCACGGACTTAATACTGCCTGCTGGAGAATGAGAGAGTCAAGTGTCTCAACAGCAGTGCTTGGTTACATCGATGTTTTAATTACTTGACTCATGAATGCTAATTATATCAGTGCTCAGCTAATGCCTGAAATGCCAATAGCAGCATCAAGTGAATTTCACCAAGTCTATTTCAATTCACCAGGCTCTCACAGGTAATACAACAAAGATAAAGACGTTTATTTATACAATGATATCATCTTGATGTGTTCTGCAAATTCTAATGTTTTGCCTACTTTTTTTTAAATGTCCTCTCGCTGCTCCATTCCATTTTTGTTTTGTCTCTCATTGCTTGAGAGGTTTAATTTAATTAGAGGTTTTTTCCTTTCCGTTTGGAGTTGCCGTCATCATAAGGAGCTTTATTTCTATGCACATTGTTACTTGTAGTTTGAAGTCATTGTGATGTGTTTTGTTTTTAATGATGCTGAGACCTTCATGGTAGAGTAAGCCGAGTGAGGTGATCAATTATCATCCTGCCTGGGAGCTAATTAAAGGCTTCATCTCCCAGCTCATCGCTCTACTCAGCACTAACCTACCTTCTCTCAAGGACGCCCGAAAGTGACGGCGGACTCCACTTGGAAATGCGTAAACAAAAGCAGCAGTGCGGATCTGACAGGCTGCGGCATCCTTGTGAAGTGCAGCCCGTCATCATCAGTATCTGTGTGTGCACCTGGGGGAGGCTGCTGTTACAATCTTAACTTTAGAGCTCAGAGTCCTTTTGACTCACTGATCCTGTGAGCCAGCTAGACAGTTGCTGTGTAGCCCACAAGAGGCATCTGGATTGACAGATTTCCTCTGTGCCTATTTTCCTACTCCTCCCATGCACCTTTTTTTGTCAAACCCGGTTCAGCAATTCAATTGATTGTGCTGAAAGTGGGAAACCATTGTTGTCTCTGCTGAGAAGGTTGTGTTTTGGATAGTGTGTGTGTGTGTGTGTGTGTGTGTGTGTGTTTATTTGGCATTTCAGCGAAATTTTGCCGGAAAGTTAGGTCTTTAGGTCAAAGACGAATTCATCAGATTTTGGCAAGGCAAAGTCCTGTACTGTTTTTTGCTCATGACTCATCAACTGATTCCTAGAAGCAAAATCCCATTTTCCTGCATTCCTTGTCTCAAGAAAAATATATCAAAAACATACCCTGCCCTTTTCTGCTTGAATAGATTCTCTGTCATTTTGATTTTTATCACCATCCTTCATGAAAGCTCTGGATATATTTGCTCTCCTGAGTCTGTCTGGTATATTCTGTGTCTTCTCTAAGAAAAGTGGAGTGCACTGGTGCATTTGACCTTGAAGTTAAGTTATTAAGATTTTCTCTTTTGAAAATAATCCTTTTTTTTTATCTTGATATGTTTTGGTTGCCCTGTTGAATATGTTGAAAGTGCCTTTTGTCCGGGGTTACATCCAATATGGCTGGGTAAGAAAATATAGATAAAAAACTGTCTTTCCAATTTCAAATAAGATGGATGATGCATTTTCAAATACTTGATAGAAGCTTCAAAGGTTTGCTTGGTGCAGTAAAAGTTCAGTACCAAGACCTACAGTCAATGGCCAAGGTGTTTAATTTGACATTTTTGAAAATGTTTCAGTCTAACTATAGCAATTGGGTTAATGTAAATGGTGATATGACACATTTAAGCTTGTCAACATATTACAGTATCAGCCAGGGTTTAGAAAATATCTCTAACCATGCTGAATCCGTTACTGTTTTTCAAACTGATTTGAATATCATTCAGGCAATTTACTATTTAATGGTAACATATGTCTGACTCATAGAATACAAGTCCATGCAAAAGCAGTGATAATGCAAGCAAGTGTCTTTCTTGCTTTTGAGTCCATTTGGATATACTATTAATTATCAGGTTGAACTTGAGATGGTGAAGTCTTGTATTTGACGGACCCTCTTCTCAGTAGACACCTTCTAAGTTACAGTCTTCCAGCATGGTTAGATGAGACTCGTTTGATTGGCCGTCAGATTGCAGCGCACGGATGAACCCGCCTCAGCTTCACCCCCCCCCCACAACGCTGAATATCTGCGCTTGGCCTTTCACCCCGACACTCCTGACGTGGGCGCAGCCATATGAAGGCATCCCAGCGGCCCTTTCATGCTCTCATCTTTGCCAGCGACAGAAGAAATGTCAAGCAATAATGTCAATACCACCAGGGTCTGCAAGATTGGTTTTTCTTGAGGGAACCAGAAAATGAATGAAAACATCAAAAGCCATCATGTTTTGTTATATCACCCATTTTAAGTGCAGCTCTTTTTTCCCTCTCTGTATCAGGCAGAGGCTGGTGAGGTTGATAGCAGGCCCGTGTGGATTAAACTGTCAGATTGGTGCAGGATGTGTCCTTTGTTGCTGTACACTTCCACAAACCTGTGCGCTTGAGCTCTTTGGCTGAGTTAAAGTGATCGTGTCGAACATTATGTGATATTTTTCAAATGAAAGATAATTTTGAAAACCTCTGAATTTGAATAATCCCTGCAGAATAATTACACGATGGGAATAATGCATAGCTGTACTGTTTTAAGGTGATTTCTCTCCACTGTGACAATGTCATGCCCAGGTTGACATAATGTGTGAAAGCTGCATTGTGTGTGTCTTGCATTGTGCAGCTGTTGTTTTTCTTAATCCTGCTCCGCAGTGACAAATTTCTTACCATCAGCAGTGGGCAGATTGTGACTCACATCTTAAGCAAGCACATAATTGTTTCAATAATTGTGATGAATTGTGTAAGTCACTAAGACAGTGTGTTGCTGCAGCTGCTCTCACACACAACAGTAAAGTCTAGACGGTGGTATCGTGGCCAAAAAGCGCCAAGATTTGTGCGTCCAGTTTGACCCACTGTTCACTGAGGTGTCAAAGAATGTTGTGCATTTCCTGAGCTATTTTAAACACCCAAGGCATTTTTCTCAAAGTCATTCGAAGATATTCAGCGGTAATGACTCAACGCTAAGACGACAATAAATTGTTTCTTTCCATGTCAGACCTTTTTTATACTCACTGTTTGTCTCACTGTCATTGAGAAAAAGGAGCGCCGCAGTGCATTCCTGTGACCTGTACAGGAATCCTGGAAGGGCACTGTGAAAGGGAGGAAGGAGCTCTCTGGTGCACAGCCTTCTAGTGTGTGCACGTTTAGGCCCCACCTCTCCATGAAACAGGATGAAGTCATCCGGTGGATATGCTGGACTGGAAGCCATAATGTAATGCTTATTCAATTGAGCACAGAGAGGTTTGGCTCTTCATCAAGATATCATTCTGGTGACAGTACAAATCGTGTTACATTTACATCACAGCCCTTCAGTACAGCCTCACTGAGTGGAATCACTAGTCATCATGGTTTGGTTTTTAAATACAACCATCCCACCACATGTGCCTGAAAGTTACTGGTCTTCGAAACGAGGGCCTTTGGCCATTGTTTGCTTATTTTCCTCCTCTCCTCCATCTGGGAGCCTTCTCTGCAATTTAAAGGGTCCCGATGGAGTCTGTTGTGTTCAGTGCTTGCTTTTTCTAGCCGTGCACCGGAACATCAGTCACATGATTCCACCAGGTTACAATTAGCCTGCAGACGAGTGCTGCAGCTCTGGCCAATAGGGAGTTGTAGACACATGGCTCTGTTTTGTTAAATTACTGTGTATGTATGTGTGTTGCTGAGTCTAGAATGAGGATGGGGTTAGGGGGTCCGGACGGGCATCGCAGATTGTAACACACAGATTGAAAAAGAAACAAATTCAGGTTGTAAGGGTTGAAAGATGGTATCTGATGCACAAGCTCAGTTTTTCCAAGTTACAAATATGCATGGCGTGCCGTCCACACTGCCCCCAGTTGAGGCTAAAACGTATTAGCCTCAGCTACCAGTGTAGAACACAACATGGATGATGAATTACAAGCTTTGCTGACCTGCTGTCTTTGCTAGTTGTTGTGCAGTTAAATTCTGCATTTTATAATGATACAACTGTTACATATGTAGGAGATAAGCTATTACGAGTAGTTACGTGAGTGGTCACCTGATCTGCGTCAAAAGACTCGTGTGGAGTTTTCAAATGAAAATATAGTAGAATGTATTGATGTAGCCTTAATTCACTCAATTGACACAACCTGTTCCCTCCCTCAGAGATGTTTTCAAATCTACCAACTTCGAAATCCTTAAACTGTTTCCTGTAAAACACTAAAACCAAATACTTAATTTTGCATTGAAATATAGTAGAGGTCACAGAGAGCAGCCAGACTTCCACCACACTAATAGAGCTGTGATCCGAGTGCCCACCTGGAAGATGAACATTCCTCCAGTGGGATTCCAGACTCTCATTCCATGCATTTTTCTGAATGAGAAATGGATCCACTAAATAACTATGAACCTGTTGTAATGTTGCTCGGAACTTTTTACTCCTTTGCAACTGAAGTTAAAAATCAGTTGTTATTGTAATGGGTGCCTGGAGAGAGAAGTAAGAGAAGAAGCCAGTGTCTGCAGTCGGAAAATAAGGAATGGCTTGGTTGTTCCAGGATTAAGGAAGTGCTCCCTTCCTGACAGGAAGTGTTTACAACTTGGTGACATTCCCTTTTTAACTTGACAAGTCTGTGCTTGCCCTGCTGTGTGGGCCGGGTGTCCTGGCTGCTGCTTGCTAAAATACAACCAGGGTTAATGTTCTCAGCTGTTTGGATTAGGCAATCTAAATGTCAGAAATAGGGACAAATGGTGACGGCACATGGCGGCTGAGGGCTCTTTTGTGGCAGCAGACCAGGGGATTGTCCGTCATCCCGCTGAATATAGCCTCTCTCACATGTTGTTGTTCTGCTCAGAGAGGTGGGAAGCCACGTAGCATTGGCAGTGCGTCGGGACTCCACCCTGCGCGCTCGCCCTATTGTCATTTCAGGCGATACGCAGGGACCACAGTGTGTCCTCACCACACGGAGGCTATCTGAGGCCACAGAGCTTCCAGCCTCAATGAGGACATGCTCACATCAAAAATCTCTTGCTTTGTTTACAGCCAAACTGCGGCTTGTTTTTTCTCCCTGCTCCATAAACCACTGCCCCGAAATCAAAGCCTTCCATCCCAGTGGATCTCATCGTGTTGTTTCTTGAAGCCCTACTTTCCTAATTATGTCAGTTTTTATCTTTATAGAAGCCATAAAAAACAATACTGTGTTTGTCTGGGCATTGTATGAGAAACATGGGGAGTGAACTGCATGTATGTGAAGGTTTGGTAGACAGTCAAATTATTGAAACGATTGTCAAATAAAAAATTGAATCCTTTTTCCCAACTGTTGAGGCCAAAAATCGTCCGTTCTCACGGGAACGGATTATCGTATTTCATAATATCCCAACATTCCACTGTATAGCACCTGAATTGTTCTCAAGTCTTGTACTGCACCACTAACTGTATGTAGCAGAAAACTGCCAATAACTCTGTCACACAGGGACGGGGGCAGGGGAAGGAAATTGGATTTCGTCAAGCGTGTCGCCAAGTACTTAATCTTGAATATCTGTCACACATTAAGAGCACCTTGGTAGGGTGCAACCCACAGGCTCCACTCTCTTCTCCACTGGAGGTCTTAAGTGGCTGTTTGGAGTGTGTTTCAATGAAGGAGGTCCTTCGGGACAAGTCAGGGTGCTTTTTTCTTGCTTCACTGCCTTGGGTGCTCGAGAATGATGCATTCATTCATCAGGAGACGAGGGCAGCCGGAGAAAGAATTTATTGAAACGTGAGGTTACACATTTAAAGGCTTAAAGCAGCTTACCCAGTAGATGATTTATTTAAGTATAAAAAGGAATATCTGAGTGGCATACGTGTATAGTTTTTTTCCCAAGCAGTTTCTTTGAGGTACCTCAGTGACACTATAATTTACACATCTACCTATATCCTCAAACTGAGGGGTGATATCAGGGCATGACTTTATCCCATTAAGTTAAAAAAAACAGTAGGACTCAAGATCTTACGGAGCAGTAAAAATAATTATACTATAAATCAAATAATGTGCAAGAAGACATTTAAATACAAAAATACACTAACTGACTGATTATGAAATAACTTAATAAGTGTATAAACAAACAATAATTTACAAAATAATAGTATTTTACACAATAATAGTATTATACACAATAATATATATATTTTTTAAACTGATAAATATTTATTGGAGTTGAGACTTTATTAAAACTTTTGTTCAATGTGAACATAAGAAAAAAATGCAACAACGTGATTACTATAACTATTCTAGTTTACTACAGGAACTATTTGATGGGAATCTGTGGAGAAGAATATTGATTGAGAATATTTATTATTGGTATGAGAGAAGCAACCAATCTGACTTTGATGTCTCTGGATAGGATGATGCTCAGCTTCTTGTAGCAAAAGAGAAATCACATCGAAAATGTGATGTCAACCATATATATCCGACAGCTGCCTGTGGTCTCTGGAGTTAACATGATGCTGTCACGAGTCTATGACGGACGATTTAATCGAATCTACCAGCTGCGGTTTCAGCAGGTGTTTGTTTGCACTGATATAAAGACTTAATGTAAGAGACAGATTTGATGATGAATGAAGATTTATAGGAAGAAAGACACCTGCCGTCATAGAAAATGACAGGATTATACATTTCATATTTCTTGCTGGTCTCCATGTTTTTTTAAAGTATTTAAGAAGTTTATTGTGATAGAGTTTTAGGACAGGAATATCATTATTCTACAGATTGCCTGATATGAACGAGCAATGATAAGGATCACTAGAGATCAAATGTCAGTATTGATTTCGACCCTTTTCCCATGTGTGAAGGTGTGCAAATCATACACACCTTATTGGTGACTGTTTGCATGTAACTCATCCTTACACCTGGGGATTATGTAGGTGTGTTTTACTTCCATTTCCTGCAGATCTTTATCTCACTGTAATGTGGTGCATAGTGTCAGTGTTGCTGCATCTGGAAGCGTTCCCATGCAAACCATCATCAACAACACGCTAAATTACTTTTCACCAAAAGGAGCGGCTTCGGCATGGCTGTCGTGCGAAAGCTGCCCCACACGGGCAAAGAACGCTGAGATCTAAAGAACCAACATTTAATGTGGTCTGTATCTCAAAGTGTGGGGGTGTGTAGTAAATACGTCGACAGGCAGAAGTGAAGCTGCTCTTTAAACAGCACAGATGTCTGGAAGGTACAACACATGTGAAACTGATGGCAGAGCACAGTGACGTTCAAATGGGGATGATTCCCCAAAGGATTATCAAAGCAACTCACGATATTGACAATATCTCAATCCTTGGGAAGTTTAACAAATAATAATAATAATTTAGTGATGAATTATGCTCAGAATACAACAGAATTCTGGATTATGAAGACAGATGATGATTTCATTGATGGTCAAAGAGCCCAATAATCAATGATCATTTATAATGCATGATTCTTTCCATTTGTGTTTTACATTATTATCATCATTTGTAGAAGCAGGATTGAAATAAAGTAAAATTCAAAAATAGAGTTGAATTCAATTTGGTCCATGTCTGCATCTTCCACATTCAGCTACTGTTATTCCCAGATATACGTGCATGCGGACACACACACACACACACACACACACACACACACACACACACACACACACACACACACACACACACACACACACACACACACACACACACACACACACATACACACACACACACGGTTAGAGCGTACGCATCTCTTGATTGATTTATATTAGTTTATGAAGTGTGTGAAGAGGTATGGGCATGTTTTTATCATGTTTTTTAATTTTTTTATTCACATGGATGAATTTGGCGCGCTCACCGACACTGAACTGCCCCTCTTGAATAATTGTCCAATTAGATTCAAAGCAAAGCAAATGAATATACCTTTGAACAAACCAAATAAAAGAAAGTGAAGCGTTCTTCACGTGGGCACAGAGCGCAGCGGCTTGTGACTGATGGTGAAAAAGCGTCTCCACAGCAAATATAATAATTTGATCAGCTTCCCCTGCAGACTCCCTAAGTGGGCCTTTAGAGGGGGCACATCCCTCCTCCGAGCTCAGCGAGAGGCAGAACGCTCACGCAGCAACCGTGTTTCTGTGGAAACATTTCAATAAAGTTTCATTAACGTCAAGTCTGTAGGGTTGCAAATTTACTCCTGCGCTGTCTCTCCTTTACAGGCAAAACCAGTTTTCCATCTGCCTAATCTGTTTCTGGAGGTATAGAAGCCAGTAAGGCTCCGTCTTCACATGGGGGTTTCAATGAATTGTAACTACATTTGCACGTTCGCTTCTTAGAAACACGAAACGCATCTTATTGATAGTAAGTGCATTACGTCAACAGAGAGGCCGTGATCATCTCTGCTCTGATAGATTGCCTGGAGGGATCGTTTCTTGCCAGGATGTCTTTCTGGAAAACTCCAGCCGAGTTAGCTTCAGATGACTGCGCCGCACACAAGGCATTCATCCTGTGTTTATAGACAAGGATTCGGTGGAGGAGCTATCAGCAGAGACACCTCAAGGAGCCGCAGCTTGCTGAGCTTTGCTTTCACAGGAACAGTTGAAAATGTTTCCATCCAGGAGGACTAAATTGTCATACTTTATGCATGACAGCTCTCATCTAAAGAAAGATAAAAAACAGTATCCGCACATCTTTTTGTCTCCTCTCCCCTCCCTTTCTCTCCTGACAACAGCGGCGTGTTTACTTTTTTTGTTACACCGAGGAACAAAAGCGCACCAGCAGCAAAAAAAGTCTTTTGAAATGCCTTGATGCAATTGAGCCGCTAAGCACTGAGTTGCATTAGGTTATCAGTGGTTGAAATCCCTTGTGGCGTGAGACATAAATCACACACGCCAGTCCTCCTTTTCTCCCTCCTCCGTCATTCTACAGCCTGCTGACTTTTCTGCCAGTCTCGGAGGGGCTTTAACCTTGACTAGCCCCTGACGCATTCGATCCTTCCCGAACCAGCCGTGACATTAATATCATGTTCCTGTCTGCACTCATTCAGCAGGGGAGAGACTAGTTTGGTATTTTCATCCATGAATATGTCTGAAAGTGTTTATCTGGTTGTCACACGGGAAAATAATCAGCCTGCGGTTACACTGCACTGGCTTGTGATTGTTTATGCATCTGAAATGCAAACACTGGACATGTGGCTAAAGTGCAGACGGAGAGAAATGTAGCAGCCTATTTTCTAATTGCTATAATCAAAATCCCTGTCCACATCAAATTTCTACCAATGCATTTTCCTCAGAGTTTTATTCTTTCGCTTTTGATTATCTGATTAGCTGTCCAGACACATTCTCTCTCCATTTGGAATGCAGAAAGAGAACTGAAGCCTGCATTTTCTCATTTCTAATGGAAGCCCTATCGAATTGTAATCCTAGAAGCTCGAGCACCGTCAAACAATGAGCCAAAGTGGCAGGTGCCTGCTATAGTCTCCCTCCTTTCCTAATGTTCCCCCTCTGTTCCCACTGATTTGAAATCTGCTTTGTCGCCTGAGAGCCGCATGGCATTTCAAGAACTCTGATGCAAGCTGCCAGAGCTCTGGCAGGTGTAAGACGTGGCCAACCTGGGATCTGAGCTGTGGAATGAGAGTAATTGAGTGAGTTCTCGCTCTGTGCTGCAGACCAGTAAAGGACCCAGCTCCCAGCGCGAGGACAAGGCCCCTAAGCCTGTGATGTGGCTTTGTGAGATTCATATAGGTTTACATCACAGCTTAGCACAGACCCTGATTTATTGAGGCACGCAGCACAGCAGTCTTATGCTGAGGGGGGTGGAATTTTACTTTCCCGACAAGTGTGGCTTGGCTGCAGTCCTGACACACCCTGGCATGCCACAAGGCAGATGGTGTGTCCCCAGGCGTCGCCACTGTTCTCTAGCACCCCTCTCCTCACCCACCACCCCGTGCTTCTCCTGCTGTCGAGTAGTCATAAGTGCAGTGGGACTGTAGGGACACATTGTAACAATTTTGAAATATCCACCCCATCCACCACCAATACATGAACTATAGGCTGCAGGGGCTGAGTGATGGCACCATATAGAGGTAGTCAGTTAATCTAAGACTACATCAATACCACTAGTTTTTCATTTGAAAATGTTGTTTTCAAATAAGTGTTTTTGCTCTGTATTAGTTCTGATCCCTTTTTTATTATAACACACTTGATTATGCAAATCATGCCATACCACGTGTACTCATTTACACTGAGCATGCATGTGCCTGTGTAAGTAGAAAGAATTTGGTTGCTAGTTGCAGAATAATAGCAGATTGCTGGGAAATCGGCTTTCTATGTATGTATCATTGTAAAATACAGAATTTAACTGCACGACAGCTGTTAGCAAAGACTACAGGGTCAGCAACCCTTGTAATTGTCCGTGTTGTGTTGTACACTGGCAGCTGAGGCCAATGCCTGTTGATCTGTCTTCTTAAAGGGGGTCATGTGATACGAGCCTGACAAATCACAGAGTCTTGGTCTAGGACTCAATTAGCAAGCAGTTGCGAGTGTCTACATCATTGTTGTCAAACATCTCTGTTTCTGCCAGTTCAGACTAAAAGGCAGCCCCGGAGGTTCCTACTAACTACAATGGAGGCAGCAGTGTCTCTGATCTTCTCTGTTTTAGCGGAGCAGAGTTGATACGTTTTCAAAAAAACCCCCAGTGGTATGGATGTAGCTGAAATAGTCCATGGTTCAAGTTCCTTTAAGCCTGAGAAGCATATGTCTATGTTAATGGGATTGTTTCTGCTAATGTGGCATCAGAATACTGTTTCACACATTACCGGTTTGTAAATGTATGAATGTGACACTGGACAGAGTTGGTAATGACCATTAGGCTCTGAACCCTATTTATTACTGTCCTTCATGGAGACCTTATTTAGTCCCACATTTCCTCATAATTCAAAATGAAAGTGAAATAGCAAAGAGAAACTTCAATCTTCCACAACCAACTTCTTTTTGTTTCACTTTTATTCAATGATAGTCTAGAAACTGGTTGTCATCATTCATCAGCTTCTGATTGAGAGGGGTTGTTGCCTGGCGCTCCTTACTGGTAATACAAACATGAGTCAGGTGCTGTAAAAGAGCTTTACTGCTCAGCTTGGAGTTAAATATTTATATTTCATATTTATAGCAATGTTTTTATTGACTGTAGGTCGATTTTAATAGTAATTTTTAACTGAATGTTTTAGATACAGTATTAAAAGAGATATTAAGAAGCTTGAACGTGGAAAGTATATTTAGAAGGGAAGTAAAACCAAGACATTTTTTACTATTCCTGTTTGCGTTAAGAGAACTATAATTAGACTTTACTTGAACCAAATTTAGAATTTCTTTATGAAAGTGTAAAGGGTATTGGAGCACTCATATTGGAGTAACACATTTCCAAGTGAAGTGTTTTGCCTTTTTTTCCCCTTGTGGGCGGATGAAAGTGTTGCGTTTGAATCTTCCATGATTGCATTATTCCAAGACATCATTGAATCTAATGCTATCATGAGTTTTTATCACACACCCTGTCCTATATTTATACTGCGTTATGTCAACAGGAAAGCAAACGATGAGGTCATGAGTTTTGAATGGCTCCACGCTTACAGTAACTTCCTTAAACATGCTCAAACATCCTCTAGCTAATGATGAAGGTGTATGAAGTGCTAAGGTGGGAGAAGTTTAAGGTGTGAGCTCGGCTTAAAAGTCACTATGGACAAAGATAGCAGCTGTGTTCTGCCTGCAGGAATTTTTCGGTTCCAGGGAAATCTTTTGACCAATTACAAAATGTCCTGTTAGGGGGCTAGTACTTAACTATAGTACACACAACTTTGGGATGGGGTTTGCATCAGTGAAGATGGCTGATAATTGGTCAAATGGGAATTTTGTATCAGTTTGCCAATCTCTGAAAATGCTTGTAAAATTAGTTTTCTATCATTAAGGCTAGCACTTCATGATATTTTGCTGCTTCGTCACTATTGCTCATCTAATTTGCAAATCAATTTACTTACATAGCATCTGCCGCCCACCCTGTTAGACGGGAGTGGAACAGCTTGTTCTATCCATCAGTTGTTCTAACGTCAGCCAGCTAATTTGCCTTATCTCCCATTGTCTTTCGACAGCTATATAAACACAGGGGAACAGCTGTCTGTAGGAACCTTTTAGTTCCTTGAAACATTTTCCTGCGACTAAAAGTTCTACAGATCTTTGGTTGAAACGCAGCTCTTAACTATTTTTGTCAACTGAAGCTGCGGAAGAGAATGTGAGGTTCTGCAGCTAACAGCTAACAAATGTCATATCACATGGGTGTTCTTTGGTCTCAAACTTGGACCCACTCTGCTGCAGTATGTGGTCCTCACTCACTGGCCTTCATCCCTCCCATTTAGGTGATTCATATGTTTTTTTTAGTGAGGTTACTTATTTTTAGGTCCGGGCTGTTTTGCAGTGATGGACCTGAGGTGGGTTTGGCACATAACGCTATGATTACAGATGGCTGCGTTTCCATGCAACAAGGTGTGAGATGGTTATGATAATGGGGCTGCGATGCATAATTTGGGGTCTCTGTTGCTGAGAAGATGTTGCTTGTCAGAATGGCTGAATTTTAATCAAGCTTGTGAGTGAAATATGTACATTTGTTTGTGGCACGTAAAACAAACTAGAACAATGTTTGGATTGGATTTATCCCCCTGCTTGAGCACACAGAAGCAAAACATCTGAGGAACCCATAATTATGCTGTGGCAGAAAAAAAAGGTCCTGGTTATTTTCCCCAAAACAGATGGAGAGGGAATATTGAAGAAGACGGATTTAACACACAGTAACGGCTCAGAAACACATCCGCTGCACTTACTTCCTTTGCTGTTATTGCCTAATCCTTGTATAGTGCAGATGATCTGTGCAGGAATATACCTGCCAGCACTTCTCCGTCACTAAGCAGCTTACACAGTATACCTCATGAACTTCTCAGAATGTTACGCTTGAAGACTTTTCTTTAAAATTTATGACTCCATTAAATGACACTTGACCTTGATCTGTAAAAATGTTGGTGCTTTCCCAGCTGAAAAGAAATCCCAGAGTTGGACGGGTATATACATTCTGCTTGCTTCCCTAAGGCTGTGTGTGTGTGTGTGTGTGTGTGTGTGTCTCACTCTCAAGGGTGGCCTGCATATGTAGTTTACCTCATGGAAGTGTGTCTCTGTGGCAAAGGTGGACAGTGGTTGTTCCCAGGATCGGTGGCACACCTCTGGTCTGCCCCGCCTGCCCGGCCCCATCCACCAGATGAGTGATGAGCTTGTCTGTAATGAGACTAAATCCCTTCCTGCTCCGCGTGACTCATAGGGTGTAGTGCCAATGCCTGTCATGTACGTGTTTACATGCTCACTGAGGTGTAAGCCTTAGCGTTTCCTTGCCTGGTTTTAATCTTTGAAACTCTTTGGCAGGATCAGACTTTCAGGAACCTCAACAGAGGAGAAGACCTTTTTCTGACAGCTGGCCCGAACCCCTCTACTCACACCCCCTCATTACATCCAATGTCCAAGAGGACAGATGGCTCAGATGGGAGTTTAGATCTTTACGTTTGATGTGGCGTCCTGGTAGATGAAGCAAACATTTCAGGGAAACAAATGTCACCCCAAGGCAGTATAGCCTCGGACTGTTGCTCCGCTCCCTTAAGGTTTGGGCAGTATTTCTGGGTCTCAGGACATCCACCTAATTGCCATCCACTGCACAAAATACTCGGCAAAAGAGCAAGACTGCAATTATCCGGGGCTCACTGCCAGCTCGGCATAAATCTGCTAAATTGTTTGTCTTTAGAAAAGTTAAGAAAGTCGTGGGCCTTGTTTCCTCTACTTTTGAAATATAGGCCTGTCACTGGGCTATCGTATAATTAGGCCGACCAGCAGTCGCAGAGAGCGAGCTGTAAGGCTAAAAGCTGAGGCTTTGTGGTGTACTGAGGCACACAGAGGTGGGGTGGTATTTATGTATTTCTTTATCTCCTGACCTGCCCTGCTGCATATCACTTGGTCCTGCCCCGGTCTGCAGCAGCATCGCTCATACAACTCTCCTGACACATGTTGTAGTGTTCAACAGAGCAGCTAAATGAATTACCCACCTTGCTATTTCACTTTTTCCCTCCCAACAGCTATGAAACAGGTGTACATTTTTTTTATCCCGACTATAGTGACCAAAATCTTCATAACATTTATTGGTATTTTGGCTGTATTGTTATAATTTGCTGAACATGTTCAACAAGTACTGCTACACACTTTATTATCAACCAAAATACTAATATAGCACCATATTACACCATATCAAATTTGCAACATTAACATCGAAGAAGGAATGCTTAAGTAAAAACTAGTCTGACTGACTAAACACCAGGCGATTTACTGAGCTTCAGACTAATACAAATAATGATGTCACTTACGCCATCTTCACTCATCAGTCAGATCTGGACATTCTCTGGAGTTTGTTTTTTACGTGCATCAACAGTGACTCTACTTGTATACCACCTCTACCTCATCCATTCAATCCTTTGTATTCTTCTTGTTTTGTTTTGTGTTCATTGTGTGTCATCGACACGCCCAATTGATTGAGGTGAATCCCGCGGAGGATCTCCTGCTGTGTTCTCACATGAGCTCATTTCGCAGTATTTACTAGGGAAACTCTGGAGGAAGTCCGGAGCACCTCACTCTGACATTTGCGTCCTCACATACAGCCCCTGTGGATAATGTCAGGAGATTATTTAGAGTTAAGTGCAGAAAGTCTGAAAGCAGCTAAAGTCACGCTGGAAAATTCAACAGAAAAAGGAAATACATTTGTGTTGTCCTACTGCAACAGCCCCCACTGGCCCTGCCTTTCTCTGCCATGTTTTAAAAAGCAAATGCATATTACTTACTGTGTCTGTGTCGTGGAGACAGTATCAATCACAACACAACAGTAATTAAGGATTTAAACTATACAATTTACCATTTTTAATTTTATCATGATAAATAGATAGATAGATAGAAAGAGCACTTTATTCATCCCCGAAGGGAAATTAAGTTGTCATAGCAGCCGGTATATTTGAATACAATAAAATACAATACAATAGAATAAAATAAAAAATATTGAGGTAGAAAGAATAAAAAACAGAAGCACAAGATAAAATAAAATAAAATAGGTAGATAAGGTGCAGTGGCAAGATGATGTTAATAGTACTGATGATATGATGGTAATGTTATTGTTAGACAGTATATAAGAATAGTACAGTATAGTATATAATATAACATAATAAACTGTGACGCAGATAACTGTTTTATCCCTACTAACATCTCACCTTTCCTTTTTATTTATCTCCCACAGCTCATTATCCTTGAAGACTATGCGGACCCTTTCGATGCTGAGCAGGCGGGTGGCACACAGACCACCACGGAGAAAGTGACAACCGAGAATGACGGCTACATGGAGCCGTACGAGGCCCAGAAGATGATGGCAGGTAGATCAATCGCCTCTTTGCTTCCTGAGTTTTCTTGTTTTTGTGTCACACAGCTGCCTCTACCTCTCTAACCGTCACACCTGTCACTGAGGGATTTGTACCTTTGCGGTTTCTTCGGGTTGTATATCTTGGAGGAATGTTAATTAATATGAAATGTGATTTTTGCCCGATGTTTCTATGCTGTTTCTAATGAGGAGGCTCCGAAGGCCAAATGTTATTTTACATGACAGGTGCAGCAGAGCGGAAATGGTCTGGGTGTCATGAAAGACGTCAAAACATTTTCAGAAACAGCACCTTTGACCCCAGAAATGGTGATTTAAAAACATACCTCAGATTGGCCAATAAATGCTTTATAAATGTTTATTCTGCTTTACTGTGTGCACGTGGAGACAGCCTCTCAGGGACTTCCAAGATGGCCATATTGTGTTTTTGTTTTTTTTTTCTGAGACAACAATAGCCGTGTGCTAACATAAGAATTCAGCCCAACCACATTCTCCACACAGCTTTGTCAGAGGAGACAATCATTCTGTGGCTAAATGAGCACAGCAGTGACAAAGAACAAAGAATGTGCAGCGAGGGATGAGAGATGTTGAAAAATGCGGAGGAAAACCAAACATGTGGCAGCTGTTTTCCTCTCCCAAACCGACCTATGAAAAGAATGATTCGCAGGAAATGTTGAATGTCATACCTCAAATTTAGACCTGGATGTTTCACCTACCATGTGACGGTACCTCTCACCCTCCCGCACACACACACTCCCAGGCAGGACATGAACGACTCTGTCCCTCCTCAGCATTTCCTTTTAATGGGCCTCCAGACAATCTCTAGTTTTCATCTCTCTTACTGGTTTGACCTTTGGCCCATTCATTGCCTCAGCCGAGCACAAAATCCGAAGATTTATCGGTTCTCTCTCTCAGGTGGGGGGAGGCTGCGAATTAAGTAAAAAAAAATCTGAGCGAGCATTTGAGGTATCTCTTGAATCCTGAAACTTTAAGTATTTCTGTTTTTCTTTTCAAATTCAGCTCAGCTCACCTCTGAAATTGACAACGTGAACTACGCTGGCAGCGACGGTTCATTTGATCTGATGAAGTCTTCATCTAATTTTTTTTATTGTTATTGTTTCTGGTTGTTCTGTTTTCTTGTCTTTGAAACCAGAGGCAGCGGGGGTTTCGGTCTCCTTGCTTTTATCCATCATATCTATTGATTACTAGTTCTTGTTTGCTTTCCTGCTGTTTTGATTAAGCTTGCAGGGTGTTGTTTTAGGAAAAGCTGTTATTGGATTTAGCTCTGGATGATTTCACAAGCGATAAATAAAACACTTTCAGTTCAAATGGATGCACAGACAGAGAATATTTTTAAGGCGAAAATTTATAATTGACATAATCAAAAATAACTCTGGTATATTGGATTGTGTTGACTGTGTTAGAATGGCATAGTTAGACGCATTTGTGTAACACTAGGTTTCATAACTGAAGCCTTTGGGGACAATTGGAATGCAAACTCATGAGTGACTGAACCAAATGTTGTTTGACATTTATGTATCTTGGGTAGAGATACTGATAATAAATGCTGTTTTTTAGACAGTGTCTTCCTCCAAATTCACAGTTACACAACGTTCACACTTGGATGCTCTGCCCCACTCAAGCAGTTGCCGCTTAAAAGTTTTGACACACCTCAGCGATCTGAAGGCAAATTCATATTTTCCGCTTCTACCGTTCTGCTGCAGTCCACTATGATCCTCTCTGTGCAAATGTTGTCACCCACGTCCCAAAATGTGTGACCATGCTGACTGTGCACGTAAATGGGCTCCAACTACTATGTAACCACCCACTACAATGAAATGTGAGATCAGTTACACATGCATGTAACGCCAGACTGACATGGTCCCTCATTTTAGTTTGAATGGAACCGTGGGCATGTAGGTGTGACCAGAACCAGTACGCAGCTCTCAGAGGACAAGGAGCGCGGAAAGTATGGCCAGCCCTTAATGAGGGCCCAGTGCTGCTCCACTGTGCAGGGCCATACCGCTGCATCTCTCATTCTGACATTGTGTTGGTCAGGCAGAACTGGATGCTCAGAATTTTTTGGATAAAATCAGAAAAGAGAGACGGACCATTGCATGGACTGCTGCACTGTAGCGAAAGAAAGGACGTTAAATCGTGTGAAGTCAGAGGCTTGCATCTCCCTCCTTGTCTCATTCTGTCACTGTTTCTCTCCCTCATCTCTTTTCTCTTTCACTCCCCAGCAAACACAGTTTTTTTCCCCTCAACTCAGTGACGACCTTCCCTGTTAACAGCTCAGCTCCCTGACTTTTGGCTGCCCAAGCCCTAACAGCATTCCTCCCTTCGAAGCTATCGCTTTCATAGAAACTTTTACTGTTTCTGACTGACAAAGCAGGTTTTTAATTTACCGCCAGCCAAATTCTTTCAGAGCATCTATAAAACATTTAGTCTGCCTCCTCATAAATGGACTCAAACTGTCTTAAGTCAAGTCAGAATGTGTTTTCAGGTTAATTGAACACACACACACACACACACACACACACACACACACACACACACACACACACACAAACAAACACTCTAATATTTCCCACATAATTGACCTTGATTGGTCTTGACATCTTATTTATTTCACATAAATCTATTTAGTATTTCCATGTTCTCTTTGCACTGCACATTTCGTAATGATCAGACAGTGTCTACCTTGAGAAGTCTCCATAACAATCTCATTTACATCAGGTACGAATGGCAACTATACAAAGTAAGTGCGGTAGCATTTCCTGCAAATCTACGTTTTATTCTAGAAGATGCAGTGACAAAGTGTATGAGATTTAAAGCCTCAATTAAATGTTGCTTTATTAGCTCCAAAATCTGCAGGAGTGCCCTCAATCAAATTAATTTTTCTGAAATTTAAGACGATCACTGTACACGAGGGAAGATTATTAGGCAAAGGAAGGGCAGGATAGCAGATTAACCGATGGTGAAATTGCTGGTGTGAAGTGATGAGCAGAATTTTTATGTGTTACTGATGCTCAAGGTACTTTACAAAAGTTTGTTTAATTCATAAAACTTAAGGTCCTTTTAATACTGTAAATGAGAGTTAGATTTATAAGCAATTTTTTCTCTTATCCCGGGCAAACTTTTACAAGGCAACCTGAGATAAAATCGAAGTAAATATCTTACATAATTACAAATATCTATGGATAATTCCCGTGCATCACACCTATGTCTTTTATGCAGATTAGAAAAAGGCTTTTTATATTCCTCCTGTTTTTTGCATTTCATGAGTCATTGGAACCTTAGTAGTTAAACAACCTGATTTGATTAATAAGTCAAATAAGTAATCATGTTTTTACTGTGGGCAGTGGGATAGCAATCAGTGGAAGATTAATTTTCATTTGTGATGAGATGAGTAAAAAGGGCTGTTGCACAAGAAAAGCCACTGGCCATTACCAGCCAATCAGAGGTTTGTGTGCTGATGTGATCCTGTTCATTGAACTTTGTTTGCAGCAGAAATATAAAAAACATATTTAAGAATCTCCTCACAGTCTGTCAAGGGCGGATTCTGTTGTTGAACAGAAACATTATCAAGATCACCTGCAATGAGTTCCATGTAGTCCCTCCCAATTAGTTTTTTATTATTACAGCTTAAGTTTAAATAAACCATTCCTCAATCAGAGTTGTGTTAAACTGTGCTATTTTGTAGATACAATTATGATTCCATAATTACTCAACATTCCCACCTTAAACACACACATTGGACCACATAGTGGAGGTGTGGTGTGTGAAGCCCGAGGCAAAGAGTGCCACAGCCGTTTTCATAACAGTGTGTGTGCGTGTGTGTGACTGTGTGTGTGAGCTGAGCTGAATGGCGCTCGTGCCTGTGTGTGTGTGTGCTGCATGTGCCTTGTCTCTCTTTCTTTCTCCCAAGAGCTGTCGTTGCTGTGGTTGAGCTGGCTGATTTATGGGCCTGCAGGATGGGCATGTCACAACTTCCTTTACCTGAAAAGCCAGCCCAACGTTCATGAGCTGCTCCACACTGGCGCTCACTCTGTCGGTCGGGGCCTTACTGCACCACCTGCAGTTATGTGAAGACATGTGTGACGCCACTCTGTCTTCAGAGCGTTTTCATGCGTGCGTATTTCCAGAGGGCCACGAATGCTTGTCATGTCCACACGCGTCAGCCGCTGCATATGCTATCTTTGTATTTGGGTGTGTGTTGAACGCGTGTGTGTGAGGGTGAAAGAGGCCGTTTTCTTCTCCCTCATTGTCAGCCGGTGTTCTGGCATGTTAAACATTGCATAGATGTATCTTGTACCCAAGAATGTGTACATATTTTAATTGCTATGTCACAACAAATTTGACAAGCACACACACATTATCTTCTGACCGTACTTTTGTCATCTCTTTCACAGAAGTAAAAACACACAGATATGTTCGCAGTGACCCCGACACACACACACACACACACACACACACACACACACACACACACACACACACACACACACACACACACACACACACACACACACACACACACACACACACACACACACACACACACACACACACACACACACACACACACCCCCACACCCCTCCACCCCTCCTCAGCTGTCAGTATGGACATTCCCAGCATACCTCAACACATGCGGCAGCATCTAATCACAGGAAGAGCTGTTGGTTACGAAGCTAGAATCAATTTTTTGATGTTACTCTATCTGCTCCACTTGACTCTGTTCCCTCTCACATTGTTGTAGCTGTTGAGACTTGTTACACTGACAAGTACAAGGGGCCGGGCTAGAACTGCAGAGTACTCTGCGTCAAGCCATTTCTCAATGAACACACACGCACACACGCACACGCATAACACACACACACATCCTTACTCCCCAACTCACTCAGGCAGGCAGACGACCATGTGAGAGTTTTCCCACAGTGCAGAAGAGGCCTGTTACAACTAGCATGATTGAGCTCTCACGACACGCACACTGTCCACTTGCCAGTCCTCAAGCTATAGCTACTGTACAGAAAGTATGTGTTGAGGTGTGTGTGCGGGGGGGGATCGGAAAAAAATACACCCTCTGGTGTGAAATACTTAATGGCGGTGGTGAATTTATAACACGCTGCGTCTGAGTTGTAACCTCAATTTCTTCTTATCCTATGTTTAAGGTCACATTCTCAGTCATTTAGCAGCAGGAGAGTTGTGCAACAGGGCCAGAACGCCCGGAGGGGAAGAAACCTCAATGTTTTCCATAATGGTTGACTCACGTTAGATGGTTGTTTGCTATTTCTCTCCCTCTCTCCCCCTCTTCCTCTATTCTCTCTGTCTGAGAAATGTGCTGGGAAATGTCTCCCGGCACTGGCACCTCCTGCACCACACTCCCAGTGATGTGGAGACGAACATCTTGTGCCAAGGAGATGAGTCATTAGCTATGAAGTTGATTATTTCAATTACTCATGATAGTGTGGCACTAAGCCCCCTGTTGACTTTACGGAATAAATTCCAGGAATATTACAGGTTTGGCAATGGCCTGAGCGGGTGAGGAAACACATGTAGAGGTGGAGACTCCGCAGGGAGATAAGTAGAAAGAAAAGAAAAGGAGAGCTGTAAAATAGGTCTAAAAAGAGAGCTGAAGGTAAAGACCGAGACTCAAACCGAAAGCTAAAGAGAGAGACCTAAAGGCAGAGACAGTGGGAACAAATTCTTTATTTCAGCACCCGTGGTTTCGTAGGTGTATGGTTTCCATCTCCTCACAGAAATGAAAACTCTCCCCAGGCAGCTGCAGGTACATGTGGTGGCACATTTCTGTCCTGCAACCCTTCTTTTATTGCCCCGAGCTGTAACTCGAGGAATATGTGGAGCATGTGTCGACAGTGGCAACTTCCCAGGGGTCAATTTTATTTGATTATTTTCAGAGCTTCTGGAAATCTATGCTGTTACTTTGGGATTATTGGTTTAGAGTGTTGGCATACAATACGTTTTCTGTTCCTGTCATTTCTGGTTTTGTTTTGTTCTGTCTTTTTTATCATCTCAAACAACTCAATACTGCTATCTCTACTATAATACCTTCATATTTTTTATCTGTCTTTGATTTTATTTTAAACTGAAAGACTTTTATATGGTTTCCCATGCAGTGACAGATATAATGCTGATGTTCCATGATACATTTTTTTTAATACAATAGTTTAATGAAAGAAAGATTGAAAAGGAGGGGAGGAAGGTTTGGTGATGAATTCAGAGAGCCAACAAGTTGCAACAGACATGGCATAAACTCAAATGCAGGAGAAGTTTCCTTAGACAAGCTTTTGCGTTTACAAGGAAATGTTTATAAGTCATGAAAAGCAGTGACACACAGAACATTAGAAAGTTCACAACACCCTCCCACAAGTATGGCCGCGCATCCAGAATTTGAAATGATACCAATAGTGAAAGCATTAAACTATAATCTATGTATTTATTGGCTTGAAGACAAATGGTGCAAATCTGAGAGCTGTTAAATGGCCGTGGCAGATATACAAGTCCTGCCCTTTGAAATGCTGCTGGCTGCATTGTAGTCTGCACAAGAAGTTATACAGAGGTTAGGAAATGATAAAGCAGTCCCCCGCATTTAGTTTCCTGAGTGGTCACAACTTGACGTGAATGTTAATTGTGCTTAAACCTTACTGTGAGTTACAATCTGCATCCTGATTACCGTGCCACTTGTATGTATTTGTGAATGGTCACGTGATAAACACGTTCAGGTGTAATCAGCTTAACTGGATGGAGATTGGAGAACATCTTAATTTGGATCTATTTCCCTTATGTGTTTTGACTTTATTAGGAAAATGTATTGATAAATGCTTTACGAGTGAAGATGACTTCTATTTCTTCACTAGAGCAATGACATAGGAATAGGGTTAATACATTTGGATTCTGCTGTAGGGCTTAAATAATTCACTTATTTAGCAGACAGCCCTGAAAGTGTCTACTTTCCAGTCCCTGCTCCCTGACTATAGGAATTACATCCACACAGTAGTCAGTGGTTGCCAGACTTTGTAAGGAGGAAGCTACCAACTTATGTCCCATCTACATGCTCCCATGAGAAATGACTGACAGTTATTACACACTGACCTGACAGGGTGGTTCTGAGTGAAGCAAAAGCCAATGCTCCACAATGACACAACTGGATTCAGGTGGTCTTGGTGCTATTGTTGGAGCCGTATTATCTCAACTCATAAAAATGGATTTGACAGAAATGCATTATGTAATAAGAGCAGCGTCGGTAACAAGTGCATCTATGAGAATCATCTTGCTGTTGTAGATTCCCTTTCATTTCTTTAGTTAGTGAGTTCTTCTGCTTCCTCCACTTCGCCATTGTGATTCTATTGTTGATCTTTGTCCTTAAATACACGAGAGCAAGGTTTTGATAGAGACTTTTTTAACTTTAAAACGTGAAGCAGTAACACTCCTAAATAATCAGCTTCCACTAAAGACTCACTTTTTGAGACAGGGTTAGGCTGTGCCCTTGTCTTTCTTGGTTGTTATCTGTGAGTCGGCAGCAAAGTCTCAGCTTATTAACACTTTTTGTGGGAGAAACTGACTTTTCAAAGAGCTGAAAAACAGAACTGGAGTCGTTATGTGATGCTCAGTGGCCAGAAGAAGAATGAGGTTGTAGCCCCCCCCTTAACATTTTTTTTCTTGGCTTCACTGAAGTCTTAAATATAGGAGTGTATTTCCCTCATGTTGACAGTGACACACAGTCCAGAGAGTTATGGCAGTGTGTGTGTCTGGTCTACTAGATAATGGCCAGCGGCCTGTGTGGCGTGGACAGTCGTTTGGCGAAGCTGAGGAGCGGAAAGAGTAGGAGGAGAGGGGAAGAGCAGGAAGACTGGCCATTTATTGATGAAGTGAGAAATCTCTCGCTCCAGCCTGACATCCTCCCTCCCCCTCACTTAGCAATGAATGTCGCCCAGCATGCAAGCTCAGACAGGTCGCACGCGGCTTTGGCGCCGGACAGTCGTCAATATATTTGACATTTCCACTAGATATTGACAAGTGCAGTGCTGGTGAGAGACAATCATTATGCTACCTGCCATTATTATAGATCAGCTCATGTTTTGTGAAATGTATTGCAGGTTGAAGGAACTCGAAACCTGAAAACTTGCACAGTCATGCAAAGCTGTTGTCATCATATCTGCTACTCTATAACTTATGATGATTGAACGCAAGAACACACAACAGAGCTGTACTTCGGAGGGGTTGGGAGGGATGATGAGAATCTCTTTTCCATTCTACCCTGTTTTTCATTTTTAACGTGCTACCTGAATACACAGGCTACATCCACGCTACAGTCGTAGTACTACATCCAGGTTTTCAAGTGCCATAAACTGAAATGTTTGGGAACACTGCTGACAGCGTTTTAATTTGAATAGTCTGGGACTTAGTTGTTATAGGGCTAGGTGCTAATTATGCTAATTATTGGCCATATTGAGATGTTTGGAAACGATGAAGCTGTCACTCTCATTCTTGACCTGATTGGTTCTCATCAGTCACAACTCAACTATCTCAGTGCGTAGCAAAAGCCCTGTTCTTACCATTGCTGCTTCTGGTTCTCAGTATTTTCACACCGTTTCTTATACTTTTTCTGCAAACGCTCAACCTAACCCACACATGCCCAGTGTATGGTAAATGATCATTTAAAATGTATTTACAGGTGGTGATTACTTATACAAAGCTAAAATACTCGTTGACCGATCTAACTTTAGTCTTAGTGTGGATGTAAAGAGAAATAGCAGCAAACCTGAAAATAAATGGTTTGTAGAGGCCAGATCATTCCTTACAACCTCTAAACTGCTGCTGTGCCAAGGCCGTGCCAAACTGGGGATGGATAGGAGGGCAGATCCACTCTCTATTCATTACAGCTGAGTGGGTTGGGAGGGGTTGGAGTACAGGGGGAGGGACCATAGGCAGCCACTCTGGCTGCATGGTTGGAGGTGCTGAAGTCATTCATTTTAAAGGTAAGATTAATGACACCATTAATCCCTGTCTGGGCCACTGCAGAGCCGGGCAGGACAGAATTCATACCCACTTCTGGCTACCAGGGGCCTGCAGGACACATGCATGAAATCTGTTATAACACACACATGTATGTACACACACACAAACACACACACATTCACAGGTAAAGGCTCACACAGCTGCTGTTTTCCGCTCTGTAATTTGATGTGTCAAGTGCCACCAAGTGGTGATGGGACCTCAGGCTGTCATTGGTGTCGTTGGTGGAGGAAGTTAATTGATGGGTGTTATTGGTCCAATCTCACTGGCTGGTGAGAGAGGTAGCAAGAGAGAGACAGAGAGAGAGAGAAAAATAGAGTAAGACAGACTTAGTGAATTAGTAACAGACAGGGAAACGTCTGGCAGCAGTCTCACTGCAGACCTGTGCCCTTTGTGGTGTCTGCAGTCAAACTGGAAATGAGATCACGCCTGTTGACACTCCTCTGCGACAGAGCTTTTTAGGTGTTGGCGTGCAGTGGGTGGATTGCACTCTGCAGCTGTTGAAGGACGCGACAGATGGGCACCAAATAAAAAAAAAGAGGCAGACACAGGAACACCAGATAAACACACACAGGGACACAAATGCACAATGTACCACAACCAGTTCCAAGTGTAGAGAGTTGAGAGAACACATGCTTTATTGAATCAGTTTAAGTTGTCCTGCCGATTTGCTGACCAAGGCCCTACAAAGAAAAAAAAGTCTGATCCATATCCCCCTTGGAGTAAATCTATTAGGAGCTCAGAGTCAGTATTAGAGTGGCCCTTCTCTGTAACCTAATGTTTTGGGACATGCTCATCTGCTGTTTAAGCAGTTTAATCAGGATCAATATCTTAGAATTAATCTTCTCCTTGCTTTGTATGATAAAGCTTTTCCATTAATCCATATTAAAGCAGATCTCATCTCTTGTCTCACACAATGTATTTTTTACTGTGTGGTGTTTAGAGAAATTAAAGGCATTTGTTTCCCTCCATAAACTTTTTGGGACTAATGCATTCAGAAAGTATTTAGACCCCCCTCACTTATATCACACTTTGTTGCTAAGTTATGCTTATATTGATTACATTTAGTATTTCTCTCATTAGTTTGCACTCTTAACCCCATAATGGAAAAGGAAAATATACTCTTGGTTTTCTGCAAATTGGCTTGAAAAACATTAATTTCACATTAGTAATCAGACACTTTACTGAGTACTAAGTTAAACGACATTAGGCAGCGATTTCCAGACTTCTTGGAAATGATGCAACAAACTTTGCAAACCTTGATTTCGGGATTTTCTGCCCTTCTCTTCTCAGCTGAGCCTCTCAAGCCCTGTCTGGCTGTATATGGACCACCGGTCAGAAGCCCTTTTAGGTCTTAGATAGATTTTGGATTGGGTTCAAGCTGTGCAGGAAAATAACAGCGTTGTTCCCAAACCACTCCTGCATATCTTAGTTATGTGCTTGAGGTCACTGTTGTTGGAGGGTGAACGTTTAGTGAATCTGAGGTCTTGAGCCATTTGGACCATGTTTTAATTTCTTGTCTCTGTACTTTGCTGCATTCAGATTTCCACCAACCCTGACCAGTCTCCCTAACACTGAAAAACACACCGTTACTATGCTTCACTGTTGGAAAGGTATTGGCCAGTATGTTACATTGATGCTTCTCCTTCTGGAAGTTTCTCTGATCTCTATAAAGAGATATCTGGACCTCTGGAGATGACTGCTTTTAGAAACCTTTAATAGTTTTTTAGCCTTCCCCTGATCTCTACATCGACACAGTCTTGTCTCTGAGCTCTGGAGGCAGTTCCTTTAATTTCATTTTCTTGGTTTTCTTCTGATATGCACTTGTGTGCTTTTCCAAATAACGTCCAGGCAACAACAATTTCAAACAGTTTTAGCATAAGGCTGTAAAGGGTCTGAATTATTCCTGAATACACTAGATTTTAGGCATTTTAGTCTCCCTCCATCTTTCCACTTCCTTTATCCATCTATCTTATATACGTTGTGGTTACTTGTCTGCTTCTACCCTTCTGCATCTCATTTTCTGCATCTGTCTTTTCATCCAGTGTTTCTGGTCCTCTCCATCACCCCCACCAGGAAGCAGTTGTCTGGGACATTTCTGTTTTCACTGTGATAGACTATAGACAAAGCTCTTTTATAGGAGCCTTGTTGTCTTGTAAAATAACCCTGGGGTGTTTTTTTCTCTCTCTAGGACCCAATTTATTGGTGGCATTTATTCCGGGATGACCTTCTGTTGGTTTGTCTTCCAGAGACACTCTCTGTTATCGTTCCTCGCAGGGTAATCCTACCATTATTGTAGCTTGATTTAAACACTTACCCTTTTCCTATTTTTAACGTCCATATACCGAACAATGAACACAGGTGTGCTCTATAACTGTAGTGCATTTGCTTGCAGACACCATGTGACTTCCCCCCCTCGTACACAATTATAAAGTCATGCTTAAACTTGAGGTGACTAATTAATTAACAGTGAACTACTACCATAAAGGCACAAGGGAGATTATAACCTTATCAGATTGTGTCAAGTATGTGTTCCAAGAAACAAGATCCAATTAAGCAGATGGATGGTTATATCATAATACTCTCTCCTGTGCATAACGTCCCCCATCCTGACCCAAGTGGTGTACTCTAAGTCTGATTCCGAGCCAACCCAGATGATGCTTGAAGTCTCCTCTCCCAAATGACAAGAATGTAAGGTGATTGGAATGCATAACTTTGAAAGATTTAATGAGAATACAAACAAATTTTCAAATGACCTGTGTGTATTGTAAGTCCAACGCTTTAGGCCTTGAAAGTCTTTGGCAATAGCCACTGTTGCTTCGATGAATATAAAACGGATATTCTTCGCACAGGCAATCTGCGACCTTTCCCCTCATTACTTATTCCATCAAGAGGATAATTACTCATTGCAAAGGCTGATATTTTTCCTCGCAGGAAAGATACTGACACGTATATCTTTTAATTTGGCTACCCCTGTCGCTCTCTCTTTATCTCTCTATCACTCCCATTGTCTCCTGCCCTACTTTCTTTGTTTGCATCACATCTTATCAATCACGGAGTGCGATCACCGGAGCAGTGAGGTGAGGTGCAAGGGTCTGCCCGGGGCCCGGCTGGTGGGTTTGGGTTGTAATAGGCTGGTGCTGCCTGTTAATTTGATACGGTGTGTGGCCGAGAAGCCTCATTAGGAGCAGCAGCTCACAGGGAGACGAGGCTCTCCATCACCACCAAGACACCACTGGCAAGAGCAAAATGGGATGGAGGCAAAGCGAGAGGAAAGAGATGGAGGAAGAGAGTAAGAAAGAGAATTTAGAGAGAGCAAGAAAGCGAAGGAGAAGAGACTGTTAGCATCGGAGCAGCATGGGTCAGTGGAAACAAGGGAGCAGTGACTGACAGAGCAAAAGTATTGACAGTGACCAATAAATAGAAATAAAACTTCTTCTTCACAGAGTAGAATTTCAGCACAGATTTCTCCCCAGAAAAGTTGACTGACCCATTTAGACTAGCGAAAATCTTTGTGATATGAAATTCAGAAAATACTCCAGGTTTTATCCACTGTTTTTGTTTTCAACCGCATCAGTGGTGAGGTCAGTGAACGTGGAAGAATGAGAAGTGGTGACAGCAAAAGAGCGGAAGAAACAGCTCAAGAATTCCTTCACCACTCGACCAGAATGGTTAGGAAGAGGTGGAGGAGAAAAAACAATGCAGAAACAAATAAGAGGGCAGAGGGAGCAGAGAAGCAGAGAATGAGATAGTTTAGCGCGAGAGGTTAATTTCCATTCGAGCGTTGCATTTTTCTCATCTGCTGTGTGCATCAGTGTGGTCTCACTGTTTGTAGCACTGAGATGAGATTCAGCCATGGACAGAGTGAATTATTAATGTAAAGATCTCTTTCTCCACCGAATCCAATAAGTTTCCCATGATTTGACTGTCAAAAAGATTGGTTGCCAGGGTAAGGAGAACTCCTTGATCACGTGGCGCTTTGAGTTCTCTTCCTTGGGTAATTGACTCGTGCACAGTATTGACTTTCTGGTCATGGTGATTAAGGGAGTCCAGGGAACTGGAGCCCGGTGTCTGGCTCCTCGGGGCGGGTCACTGGACCTCACAGCAAGAGTTCTCATGATGACCTTTGTGCAGAGCACAGCGCCGTGGTTAACCCCCAGCTCAGTGATCTGGAAATGCTGATCGCTGTATTGATGTGGAACACTGGATGCTGCTGAGAGCTACTGAAGGGCTGACTGGACTACCTTTTTCTTTTCCTCCTCTCATGTTATGTCTCTCTCACACAATCTGATGTATCCACAATGCAAAAAACTTGACTTGTTCCCACCCCCAATATTTTTTTGCAACTTGAGAGATTTATTTGAAGTTATACAACACTAATTGCATAGACCATCTATTCTCAGTCCATGAATTAATTTAGTTGAGTATGGAGGGTTTTCTTCTGTAAATCTTTTCCGTTGACTTTAGACTGTAGACCAGATGGCGATGGTGACAGAACAGTATAGCATGGGGAAGACAGCTGAAGCCCATCGGCATTGTACACTTGAAAATTTGGAATATGAACCTTATATTCGCAGGAGTGGAAAGAAATAGAGAAATAATAGGAAAAGGATGCAGCAGATGTAAAAAACATCTTAGTGGACAAACAGTGCCCCTGTGTTGTGCCTGAATTCATTCATGTGGTTTTTTTGGATTAACTGTTGGCTCAGATGATAATGTTGGGGTAAATAGAAGATGCGATCAATATAGCTCGACACTAGCGTATTTTGAAGAAACAATGATGTTGTGTTCACATAAACCACCAGTTTACCAGTGAAAGAGCAATGAAATTCATTAATTGCATCTGTTTCAGTGAAACTCTGTTTCTATGTTATTCACATGTTACCCTTCAATTGAAATAAATAGATTTTGATTTGTCACCTTTCTAGAAATTTGCTAAAAAAATTTGGGCAACGTGTAGATGGAGACCTCTCCCTTTAAATCTATATCTGCCTCCCTCTCTCTCTATGTCCTTCTATCTACAGTGTATGAGAAAACTCATTACATGAGTAACATGGTGGCTGGTCACACCGCACAGGGAGAGATGATGAGGGGCAGGTGAATACATGGGGGGAAAATCCAAGGAATAAAGTCAGTCGTTGAGTGAAGGTAGGGAGAGACAGACTTGTGGTGGGAAATCCAGCAGGAAAGTGACCTCTGTGCATGTGGGACTTCAGGGGATCACCACAGGGGATGAAACACCGACAGGCTGACCTGGGCCCGGAGCCACTGTGGTGGACATTTAGGCGTTTTGATTGCACCGGTTCATGCCTTCAGAATACAGAACCACTATTGATTTTTGACAGCCATGAAGGACATGGGACTGTTTTAAAATGTATAGGTCTGAAGGTGGATGTACCCCTGGAGTTTCAAAATAATATTTTTTTCATCCAGCCACCGTTCTGACATGACACTAGTAACTAGGTTTCATCTTTGGACAATCAAAAAAGAGGTAAAGAGAGTTGTTCGGGTACATGTCTTTTTGATCCCAATGTTGAGTAATGTTGCCTACAAAATGTTTTCAAATGAATTTTAAATGTGAAATTCTTATCTTATACATACTTGCAGATTTTGAGTATGATAATACTGGCTGAAATCATACCACGCCTGTAGTGTGCATGTAGTAGTTAAACTTCCAAGTTCATGGTCGACCTTAGAAAAGTAGTCAGATGATAATTATATGATACAGTCCAGTCTAGGTTTTTTCCCAAAAGCTTTAAACCATTACCTGCCTCTCCTTTAAAAGATGAGTTTTCTCTCTTTTTTTTATACTGACCATAAATTAATGTTGAAGGCTCAATAACATCTAGTGGATGGACCTTCGGATAATGTTGACATAATGGTCATCAACTTATTTCTTAGCCAAACAGCTTCTGTACACTACTTTGAAAGCTCCACTGCTGCATGAAAAACCTTAAATGGCAGCTAAACTATTGGGGCCTCAGTGTACTTCCAAGGTCTGCCCTTTGTTTACCAGTCTGGGTGATCTGTGACACTAAGCACCGAGACCTTCCTTGACATTCATTCAGTTAACACCACATCTCAAACTCTGGGAGTTCACTGCAATCCCACAGTCCTCAGCACCAAAGCCCCACTGGGAAATTAAGAGTTAGAAACCCTGTGAGCTTGAGTCGAAGCATTGCTCATTTGTTTTCCTCCCCCAGATTATCCATGCCACTTTAATTAGTGCCCCACTGATCAGGAAACTTGTGTCGGATGGAAACAAACACAAGCGTCACCCACCAAACTGCCTTCCTGTGTTGCACTCTTGTAATTTGGGGTTTGGCTTGTGAATGACATCAGACTGACATTCAACAAGTGTGTGTCCTTGTGACCAGCCAGACGTGTCATCTGTGGTCTCAGTCATCCTCTGAAGAAACATGGCACCCTGTCACTCTACTGTACACTAAAGTCACTGAGGAGGCAACGCTACACACATATGCGACCTCAAATAAAATGTCCTTTAACCTTCTTGGCGTCACCCGCTGCGAGTTACTGACACTCACTGCTGAGTAAACAAATCCCCGCTCACACAGAACATCTGAGTCACAGATATTCTTGCATTTGTTTATGTGCCTAGAAAAAAACATTTTCCGTCAGACTGGATTATTCTTCCTGGAAATGTGTAGTGCTCTCAGCCTGCACATTTCAACTCAGGTAAAACAACCTGCAGGTCAAGACGTGTCACGTCTGCCTGACAGGCTTTGGATTTTGTGTTTCAACCTCATCTGACCCGGTTGCATCTTATTGTCTGAAAATAGATGCTGTTACAAGGTGATGACAGCTCTTTGGACATTAACACGCAATCCACCCACACTAATGTTATTGTTGGCTTCCTGTTTTGTAATCAGAGCCACCCACTAGAAAGCTTGGACAATAGCTGAAGAGATTTTAAACTAAATTTAGAATATGAGCAAACTTTTGTTACTCTAAATGGGCTTATGAAGACAACTAGGGAAACTCCAAAAATACATTTGTGTGGTAACCATGCAGATATTCATCATATAAAGATATTACTACCCATAATAAAGTTCTTTAGTTTGACCAAACAAAAATGTGGGATATATTCTTTCTGCCCATAGAAACAAACCAGGCCTCACTGAAACGCACCCATAGTAACAAACCAAATAGAATACCAGAATGCTGCATTATTTCCTGCGTTAATGTCACAACATATTTGTCCTGAGTGCTGTCAGCCCGGATTATATCTGAACTTGTGCATCGCTCAAATGAAGTTCGGGCTGAAGAGACTTGCAATAAATATCATAAAATCTCCGCCAGGGACATTTTTAGGTCTTTGTGACAGCGACAAGAAATCCTCCATCTGTTTTCAGAGCAGCTTTACTGTGCACCACCACCGGTACAAGGACCAAGTAGATGCATGGTGTTCAGCAACATGAGTCGTGACATTGAAATCCTGTGTACAAGCATCAATTTACATTGTACACACATCAATGTATTTCGGGTAATGATTGCAGACAAGATGGCTGACAACATGTCTGCATGTCCGTATACATACTGTCTGGTTTCCACATATGCAGGCACATCCTCGCTGTACTCTCCGTAATGAATACTGACAGCATTTGAACGTCTGTTTCTGGTTTGTCCTCTGTGCACAGAGGAAGGAAACCTCATCTCAGAGCTCATCCCGGCAGGCATTAATATCATTATCAGACCCCAGAGCTCATTAAGCCAAAGCAGATGTGGCAGACAAAAGAGATATATTGTTTATACGAGGCAGCAGGTGAATTATAGAGGTGGTTGCCTTTGGGTTTTATTACAGTTGCGTTTATGACTGGTCTTTATGCCACATCTTTGTCTGTGTGCAGCACTGTGGATGATTTAGTTTGGTTTTATTCTCTGCACTCTCACAGTCGACATGGTATGACAGGCTATTGCGAGCACTGGGAGGAATCCTGCCACACTGGTGGACTAATGGGCCGTTAGAAAAAGTTTTTACTCTCCCTGTCTGTGAGTTTCAATACACCTGTTTTAGATGTTGAACTCAGATATTCAAGTCTTCTTTTTCTATTTTCTATTTTTTTACCAATGATTTTTCCAACCATGCTGCGCAGTAGTGTATAGCACATGGGTAAACTTTTGTTGGGGTTAGGATCAAGATCTTTTTTTTATTAATCAGTTGAAGGGTTTGTACCCAGATAGGAGTGCAAGTGCATTTCTTATTATTACTGATTCAACTTTCCGTCTTGTGCACTATTCTTGGCTGTCTGACTGACACGTGGAAACTTTAACAAAATACATAAAACAATCTAAATAAGGGCTATCAGAGCTAATATGTGCAGTACAGTGTCTCCTTGAAATCCTGGACAATGTTGGTATATTCCTGTGCATACAAAGTGTTGAGCAAATCTTCTCAAGTGCTCGTTCTCAAATAGCATAAGCAGCGTGTAATTTCTTTCTGATGAAAAATGGATTCTACCATAGTGTTCATTTGGAAGTGAGATTAAAGATTAATTACATCATGACATCCAATGATTATGGACCTGTGAATACAATCAATCACATAGTTTACCCGGGACAATTCTCGCGCCTTTTTTACTTCTTGCACTGATTGTGCAGGTGATTGGGTCTGTGTTATTATTCATGACGAAACAAGAGTATACCAGTGATCTGAGCATGTATGTGTATGAGATAAGTGACCACGGTTCATTTGAAAACCATTAGGCTTTCCTTCAGAGCCTTTTTAGTTGGTGCTGGAGTTTGAACCTCCTGAATTTTTGCCCTCAGCCGGTGTGGAGTCATTCCCAGCAGACTGAAAACATTCAAGGTCTGCCACACTTGGAAACTGAGGAGTCAGCCGCAAAAGTGAATGATTAACTGACTGCGCTCAATTGCTCCATTATGTGCTTGTGCTCTGTCTGTATGCACCTGTCTTTGCACTTGCTGACAAACAAAGTAGGGCCATGGTTACTCTCCACCCCTCTGACCCTCTGCTGCTCCGCACAAGTCCACAGACGTCTGGCTACTTTGCCCCTTTTGGCTCCCACTCCATGCTCTGTCAGCAGACCCACATGTAACTGTCAGCAAGCCGATGGCAGTGCATCCAGGCTGGGACACCAAACCCGTCAAAACGTCCCTGGGGGCCCTGAGGCCACCCGCGGGCGAGCCGTGCCGGGTCAGACCGAGCCACTCGTGAGGTTGAATGGAGGTGGACCGTGTCCTCGGGAGATAGATTGATGAAGAAGCAGATGCTCTGTCCTGGTTAGAGCATATGGTCTCCCCAGTTTTCCTGGAGCTTGTTGGTCACCTCTGAAAGAAACCCTCATAAAAGTAGGCTTTGTCACTGTTCGCATTGGAGTGAGACTGTGTCTGTCTTTCTTCTTGGCAGAGCCCGGCTGCTCAGTGGGCACTGGGACACGTGAATGGGCAGGGAACAGCTGGGCCATTCAGAACAGACTGCATTCCCATAGGAAACCCTCTTCATGTACTGTCAGTCGAGATGATCAGCAGCCACAAACACAGAGAAGACTTGGCTCTGAGTAGCCTTCTTCTCCTGTTCCTCTTTTCACTGTCTTTATGTCTACCTTTGGTCTGGATTTTGTATACTTAATAAACAGGACAAATAAGTGAATAAATTCTGCCAGAACGATTCCTTGTTTAGTAAGCACCATAGACTCTAGTGGAGAGTAGTTTTCACATACCAAGTACAAACATGGTATGTGATATTTTCGCTTATCGACATAATCGCTAATCAGAGAGCATCTGAAAATCCCTGAACGAGAGGGTGAAGTTGTGGACAATGCTTCTTGTATGTGTTGCTGTTAATAAGTCAGCCAGTGTGTTAGCTCAGATTCTCCAGTCATTGTGTGAAGGAATGAAGCGAGCTAATGTGATTAAACTTATCAAACAAGAGAGACTAGCAACAAACTCCTTCTCATGTGGTTCTTGCAAACAAAATAAGCGTTTGGCTGAGATTATCAAACTTTCACCCATTACTGCTTTATCTCAGGTTGTGTGTGTGGTCATGCAGGTTTTTAAGATTCACATTCACATAATATGTATCATTTTCATCTTTCATCTCATTTTTTTCACCCTGAACCGGTTTTCTATTGCACCTGATCCCTCTCATATGCTCTCACAGCTGCGTCAGTGCATTGATGTATAATGCTCTGATGAATTCCCCCCGGAAAGGAAACCTATACCAGGAATACCAATTTTCCCTAGGGGTTATCTGGAGAGACCCTTACCATCTTCAGCCTCTGCTTAGCGCAATGCTCCCTCTATTAAGAGGCAGGATTCAACACAACAAAACCCTTGAGCAGTAATGCCTTGGATTACGACGGGTGGGTAATTTCTCACCAGAGAAAGAAGGAGTGTGGAGGACCATTAGAATAACAATGGGCTCTTCTCATCATGTATTAGCTGATCACTCAGAGCAGACTGCAAATGATTACAGTAACGATTAAGGCCATCTCGAAGGGCTTCAAGCAATTATAATAAAGCTGGATAGCGGTGTTAAGGGGAATAAATACCAAGAGAGATTTGATTCATGAGATTGCAACTTCTGTGGCGTTGGGCTTATATAGAGGCTAAGTGGAGAGATTTTGGATTGAGGTGGTTTGGGCATTTGAATTCGAGCCGCCCTGGTTGCCTCCCTTACTAGGTATCATATTTGTAGACCCAGAGTATGGTGGAGAGATTGTATTCCACCTTTGTCCATTGATTACCTTGGGAGGCTCCTATAAAGAGCTTGGAGCATCTGTGGTTGCTTTGCTCAGCCCTCGACCACCAATGCTCGAACCCATCAGAAAATTAATTTATAACCTTGTACACCTTTTAAATTTTGTGTCTCTTTTATTTACATTACTTCTTCATTCCAAAATTGTTCGTGCTACAATTGTGTATGTTAGAAAGTACAAGGTATATGCTAGGCCTTTGTATCCTCATTTCCTTGCAACATTGCTGCTCCACCCCTTGCGTACACATTCCACGGAAAAAAGTAGTAGGCTTTATCCTCATTACTTGAAAGATCCATTGGATTTTTACATCCCCTTTTCCTCCTGCAGTGTCTGCTCATCTTTAACTGGAGGTCCACTGGGATTGTTAGCTGTGAATATTACATTTATGCATGCAGGTAGTGATTATGCAGGCTACTGCAGGCAAACAGTAAAGTGAGTCTGTATATGCACTTGTGTAAGTGTGTCAACAGAGTGATATGGCTGCCTGAATGCCCGCTCTGAATTTACGACGGATTCAACAAAGGTTACTCATGTCTCCTTGCAGCAGAAACAAGATCTGTGATCTTAGCTTTTTCATTAGCCATTTCAAGTATTCTAGAGCTTGTATTTTGGACACATAAATCTTAATCTATGTTGTCAGAGCGGACATCTTTCGTCTGTCTCTGATCAGCAAATACTGCAGTGTAATTGCAGTTTCATCTTGAGTAATTGGACTCTTTGGGTTTTCTTAGAGCAGCGTAGTGCCATGCTGAAAATCCCAGCCCGAGCAGCCCGCAGCCTCTTGTCTCAGACAAGTCCGACCTAGTAATTCCAGCACTGGCTGCATTTGCACTCTGAGGATACAGACATTGGCTGGTGGGGGGGGGGGGTGGATTGAGGGGAGGGGGTTCAAACGCAGCCACCGCAGCAGTTTTACTTTTCAGAAACCTTGCGGCTTGCTTTCGTTCTCGATTTCTCCTTTTAGCTTCCCTCCTGCTCCTTGGGGAGGTTTGTTATCACCCCCTATATTTATCAAAGTTTCTCCACAGCTCCCGCCAGGCACCCCTTCTGTCCCCATCACTACCAGCTCTACCCCTGCCTCAATGGAAAGTTCAACTTCTGTATTGGGCCTGTTTAGGACCTGGGTACACTGCGACGTCAGGTGGGCTGAATGCATGTTTACCTGCTGCCCGGCACGATTATCAGAGCTTTGTGGAGGCGTGTGGCGACAGAATGGCTGTGAAATAAGTGTGTGAAAAGAGTCGGAAGCCCCCTGCTTCCCTCCCACCCACACTCCTCATATCCAGACAAAGGAAAGCTACTCACTGGGTCAGATGGTGCCAGACACTTTTGAGGATTGCCCCTCCTGCGCTCTTTTCATTCCTCCATGTCGCTCGTTCCTCTTTTCACTTTGTGTCTCTCTCCCTTCTATCTGCCACTTAGCCTCAGTATTTGGAGGGGGGATTGCATAAGAGCCGGGCTGCGTTTCCTCCTGGCAAGCGAGGGAGTTTAATTGAAAAGGAGATCCGGAATGAAAACTCCCATTCCTTTTCAGGCCTCTGTTCTGTGAAAGCACGGAAATGCACAGGAGGAAAGAAGATGAAATGTACAGGGGAGTCAGTGAAAGAAATAGGTCATGTTCTTAATAGAAAATGAGGGACTGAGGAAAAAGAGGGATTCTGACATCCACCCTACCCTACCCTCTGCACTATAATGATCCTGGATGATTTTGATCTTTTTCTTAGTGTAGTCCAACAAACTGATCACATACAGCATATTTTTCTGTACAAAGAAAGGACCAGTTTCTGCAATAAAGTGCAGCAAAACACTTGGTCTCCCGTGTATTAATATAAAAGAGGCACTGTATAGCAGTATTATTTTGCAATGAAAGAATATTGCAGGAAACCTTTTGGGATTTTGGCTGAAAGTGATGCGTTTGTGTGTTGAGCTTAGCAAGTGTTCGATGGGTATCTGCTGGTGAAGCTGAAGTTTATGTGTGTCTGTTTGTCCTTGCACAACGTAGAGTCAGAGATAACAGGTGGTGCTATAATGTTTCAAACTACACCAATGCTTTTTCTCCACGAGAATCCTCTTTCTGCATATTGGTTAATTCTTTACTGTTGTGCCAAAATAAGACACTTCATTTGAGTGGTCTCTCTCTAGTCTGACATGTCTCGCTGGAGCAGCACATTATCCCACACTTAAATATTGGCTGTACCGGGCAGGTCCGATCTGCAGCTCTATGAATTTGAAGCAAGGTCGAGCTGACAAAGGTCATGTCTGCTTTCTTGTGCAAATAAACAAACACCTGTTTCTCCAGCTGTGTCTCCTCTGAGGATACCAACCTGTTTGTCTGGGCTTCATCTGCCTGAATCTCGCTCCCTATTGTTGAGAACCAATGTCCTGATCCTCATACCTGTGTCAGCATACTGATGATGTTTACTAAGGGGATTGGCTGTCCACTGATGGAGGTGGGACTGGATCAGCTGATGGTTATCAGTGTTTTCTACAAAGTGAGGTTTCACAAAGGCTGCAGACGTACTGAATCTTTAACAGATTTAGCCAGGAGACCTGAGTGAAGTCTGAAACGTGCGCCGCTGCCCACACAGTCAGTCCACTAACGACACAGTGCAAACTCAAGATCCCCATAGCTGATTATTTATTCAACAGAACTGAAGGCCTTACAAGGTTAAGAGCCACAGAGTCCAAAGGCGGCTCTGCCTATTAATTGCTTTTGATCAGTAGTTGATGCATAATTAAGTGAGCTAAGCGAGCTAAGAGGCTGGCTTTGGGAAGGATTGATCAGACACATGAGGTCATAGAGAGCAGCATCTGAATACTCGCCTTGCTGAAAATGTTTGCAAAGACTAGAGATGTGAAACTGGCAGGTATCTGGAAGATTTTATACTATTTATAAAAAAATCTTTACTTAAATATTGTACTCCCTATCTGGTAGACAATAACCCACAATCTCCCATAGCTCAGACCCTAGTGTTGTGTTAACATTATGCATTCACTCAACTGGACATATGAGTCCAAAGATGGATTTATTCTGTCTTCAGAAGAGGCTTCAGGCTTGTCTGAAGTTCAAACCGGCCCCTAAGATGTGGGGACAGAGACTCAGTTTGGCAAAGTCACTCTGAACAAGAGCAAATATGCCGTCCACCACTGCAGGCCAGGCAAGATGTGTCGTTAGGGGCTGGGAATAGAAACAATCCTTAAATTGTTTTCTTGATGCTATGGTGCAGAGCTCTGTGGAAATATTGTTTTATTTAAGTCCCATTTTAATGTTTGTTGTAGTGACGTCTTGGGTATAAATATTTAGTGTTTTTGTTTTCCTGGAGCCTGCTATGGCATTAAAGGGGTAGTTCAACCAGAAATGAAAATTCACTCGTCTTCTCACCACTATGCTGATTGAGAGGTGGGTGAGTCCACAAAACACTTCTGGAGTTTCAGGGGTAAGCAGCATTGTGACTGAATCCAATCAAGGCCATGGCTTATTTGAGAATATATTTATGTTGGCTAGACATTAAGCTGGGTAACATGGTCGTTCTGGATGAAGCCAGTTTAACTGTCAATTTTTTTTTTTTGCTGTTCTTTATTGTGGAGGAACACATTTTCCTTAGTCAGCATTGAAACACGTTTACATTAAAGATTACTTGACAGCTGAAAATAACCTGTCAAAACTAGCAAAGCTGTGTCACCTAGATGATGAGTCAGACCCTGAAGGTACTTTTAAAAACAGGTAATCAACAGTTCAGCCAATAGAGTTTTTGTTAGTGGTGTTATTACATCTGCCAGATGATTTTGAACCATAACTCTTAACTGAGTGGCAATTACAAGCATGGTATTACCTAAACAACTTATAAGCCAACATTTGTTTTGTGTGTAGGCACAAAGCATTATATCATAAAAACTGTCAATTGTCAAAAGTTGTTAACCTGCTGCCATAAGCTAGAAAAAGATGTATCTTAAGAAATTCATTCACATGCAAATCTTTGTATTCTAATACGCAAATATGTTATAAAACATGCCCTTACTTGCATTTCTAAGTGTGACTCATGAAGCATCATACTCATCATGTCTCATCATTGCAAACGTATTAGATATGCAAAGGTATCACCTTTGGTTGTTTCACATAGAGCTTATACAACAAAAAAATACTCCTCAGTAGAAAGCTCAGCAGTGATCCCATGCACAAGAATGGATAGTTGGGCAGTGTTTGTTATGTCTTGTTTATTTTCAGAAAAACGGGAAAGTCAGTGTGTTTTTCAATTTCTCATATCAGTAATCTGCTCTGCAACGGTTTATTGAGTCAAACTGACACTTCACAACAATTTTACTTTGTGTTGCTTCATAGCTCCGCAGCAGCGAAGAGGCTCCCGCACAAATTCTCCCTCTGAATGAGGCCATTAACTTGTTCACCACCTTGCCTCAGTAACACTGTGTCTGTCAGAGTGTAGTCTTGCAAAAGCATTTTTGTTGGGCACATACACTCCACTGAGGAGTGTTAACTTGTATTATACAGGGAAGGGTGTAAATTATTGTGAAAACAGCTCTTCTGCAGCTCTGATCTTGTGTGATGAGCTTAAAGCAGCAGAGGTCAACAGTGCAGGGAGTAGTGCTGTTATGCAATTATTCAACTCATCTGACACATTGATATTCGTCTCCTATCACTATAAGTGTGTGGAGGCCAAACCTCTGCCTCGAGTGTGGCAGCTCTCCTTCACAGCTGATTTGTATTCATAGAGTTCGCACTGCGTGGTTCTAACCTGACCTTACATTTTCATATTTGAAACAACTGATTGTCCCTGCTGTAGGGAGACAGCCTGCGGATCCCTTGGCTTGATAAACGCAGTTAGGATGATGCTCCCACATGTAACAATGATATTAATAATGAATAAGCACTTCAGATGCTTGAGGTAAAGCACCCTGGTGGTGTGTGCTTTCTCATGGTAATTATTTTCTGCACTGCATTGTGTTTACATGCGGCTGAACAATGACGGGACTAATTTATTCCAAAAATAATTTCATAGACACTGAGCAACCAGTAAACAACAGGCCTCAGTCTCCTCTAAACTCTAAAAAGTGAACTTGTTAGAATAGGATTTTCTTATTCATTTAAATAAACCAATGTCATCAACTGCTTCACAATAAAGATAGATATTATTCAGCAGTTGTATTTTAGGACAGGACACATGTGAGACACATTAGTGGGCAATGTCTGTGTGGCACTGGATCATCAGCTAATGATTAATTGAAATCTTTCATTTCCAAATAGACAATTTGGAATTGACATCTGACAGAAGTTGGTCTCTTGCACTGTCTTAACTGAGAAGTCCAGAGAAATCTTTATCAACGTGTGGAAATGAAGGAACAAGAGCCCCTCCCTTCCTAACATGGAATCTCCGTGCCAAGTGCTGCACTATCTTACATTCTGTACTAGGTTGGCATTGCTCAAGTTGTTAAAAATCAACAGATAGAAAACAGGGGACAGTGTCAGTTCTGCTTGGCTGGTTAGTTAAACAGTCCTATACAGTCTAGACTTAGATTTCAACATGAACACATGATGTCAGAATTGTGAACTAGGGGACAAATTCCTTCATTTTCAGCCTCACAGGTCTCCCCTGTGTCCTCCATAGTTACTGTTAGGCCATCCAAGCTTTATGTTGTTACACAGCACATAATACAGTTTGCAGTGATAACAATTAAGATAAATCAATAGACATTTTATAATTTCTCGATTTTACACAGAGGTTGGTTATAGCAAGCTTCTAATTTCTTGTCAGTCCCTGTGAATTTTCCTGTCAGAAATAACAACGGTAATTAGAAGATTGCATCAGATCCAATTTGGTGGTTTGGCTGAACTGAGAGTCTACAGCTGGAGAGAACTATGTAAAAGACATTATATATTGTTTAATGTTTTGAGGACTGCGGCTAACCAATGACTTAACTAAAGCTAACATTAACACACATGTTTTGCTGCTGTCAACAGGGGGAAGTTGCCAAAATTACTGTAAAAGCTCTGATGTAGAGTGGTTGTACACAGGACTGATAACAGTGACTTGCACTGACATTTTCTTACCGTAAAAAAACATGGCTTTATATAATTTTGCAATATCAATGATGAACTTTCGATAGATATCAAAATAATGGTTTTATGCATTGTAAAAGTACAATACCGACGTATAACACACAACTGATCTACCTTAAATTTGTGAAATTGCTGTTTATCATTTTCTGCTTAAAATCAGTGAGAGCTTAAAAAATCAGTCTTTAAACTTGCAAAAAATAATAATTTGATATTTATGTGATAATTATCAATACTGAATAAAATGATGATGATATGATGATATAAAGTTATACCATATGACCCAACCTTACAGGTCTGCTATTTTTTTTTTTTTTTTTTTAAAAGGTTATTAAAACTATCCATTATGTGTTTTTCCCTACTACCCATGCACTCTCCTTCAACATAGGGAGAATACCAAAGCCTGACAGGTCTGTCGTACCTGGTCACAGTTACCATAGTAACTAAGTATATCTCCTTATTGCACACAGTGTATTTCTTCAGACGCACATCCCAGGTGCAGTGTGACGTTGAGCAACACCCTCCACTTAAACCAGCTCGCAGCGGGGACACGCCCTCCTGTTGCTGCTAAGAGCCCAACCACCCTCCTTTCAATTACCCGCCACTCTCTTCCCCTCTTTTGTCCACCTCCTGCCAGCACCATCTCTGCTTCACTCGTACTGCAATTAAACCAACTGACAGACCCTGAAGCCCACACAGTCACACACCTATTGAGTCAAGACACATTTAATTAAAACATCCTCAATTTTATGACTTATGAAGATATTTTATTGCGCTGATACTACGGGCAATAGAAGGCTAAATGAAAAAAAACGCTGAAATGAGAGTTCTGCTCTTTTGAACTCGAATACGTGTGCGGCTGGATGATTGGCTGTGACATCTAATGGTATCGCAAAGAATTAAGGGCATTAGCATCATCTCAGTGAGAGCCCAGTGTAACTGAGACATGGCACCCGGTCAGTAATCTGATGGTAAGCTGTGTTTAAATGGCAGGAAAATGAGGAATCGGGCAAGGCTCACTTACTGCTGATTATGTTACTCTGAAAACTGTCCAGACCCCTAGATAGATGCGACGTGGATGAAACCCAATCTTGTTCACCCCATTAAGAGGGCTGTTGAGAAAAAAAATGTAAATGTTGAATTTAGCTCGACGCTCCATGAGAAACAGCATGTTGCAGGTGCAAAGTCGACTAACGAACACATACATTTCCTCAGAGCCTGTTTGCATATTTGCACCATTAGCGCAGATGCATTCTGTATTTTTTTCCTTTTTTTGTGAAAACCATAACGCTAATGAAGTGGCTACATGTGCGTCATGAGAGTGGGGATTACCAGCGTACCCTTATGACATGTCTCATTTAGCCATGATGTTTATTAGCAGTGCAGTGGGGGGTGAGAGGCAGGGCCAGTTGGCGAGCAACACGCTGCTGTTTGGCTCACGGTGGAGCCTCCATCACTGTGACAAGGATGACAGGAAAACTGAGACCAGCTGCCCAAGACCATTACTGCAATTAACAGTGCTGGGAGTTTGCAGGGGCACGCACACAAACACACACACACACACATATATTTGCCCCGGTGCACACATTTCATTTTCTGACGCTTTTGCCTTTCTGGCTTTTTTTGTAATGGACGAACTGGCTTGGCTTTTAAAAGTGGCCAATTAAGCCAAATTGAAGGAAGGATGGAAATCAGCGTGTTCCTTAATGAATGTCAGGAGACAAGTAATTATGACTTGTCTGGATAATATGACTCCGGCATGAAAATGAGCTCATCCAGACTGACGCATTAGTGATAATAGCGATTTATGTGATAGGGGTGCATTCGTCTTTAACATCTACCCATCTGTGGAGCCTGACTTGTGAATGAAAATTAGCTGATTTATTATCTTCTCTTCTGCAGCCACTTCCACTCTTACTGGCCGGCAGACAGGAGGTCACAGGTTTGACCGCTGCAAACATACCACTCGCCAAGCCTTATTTTGTCTAATGCATTTTTATGTATTTGAAAATACAAACTGTGCCTTGTCACTGTGTCCGCACTCTAAAAAATGTCCATAAGTAATAACAAAAATAAGCTGTGTTGTAAATGAATAGCTGCAGATATTTTTACTTATCCGTGTTATAAGTGCAGGCATCAGGCATTATACCAATTTTCTTAAAGATATCAGCCCAATTAATCTTCTCAGCAATTAAACGCTCCATCGCTGCACTCACACAATGTGATAAGATATAACTGTTAATTTTGCATTTCATGCTGTGCACTCAGAGCATCAAGTGGATTCACCACAGTCTAACTGCAATTGATATTTTTTTTATTTAAAAGTCAATATTGATTCTGCTTTTGAGTTGTTGGAGTTCTTACAATTTTTTCTAACTCCTCTTTCCTACAACTTCATGAATTTCTGTTGTATAATCTTACAAACGTGAGAACTGATTTGCCTTTAGAAGCAGTTTTGCTTTAGATTTTGAATGACAGTTTTTTTCCAACAGTAGTATGAAGTGACCACAATCTCATACCCTGATAGAGGTCACTTCATATCCAGTCGATGATACATATTATTACTGGTTACTCCACACTGGGTGCATGTCTTTGTAGATGTAACAGCAGCTGTCACCTCCTTCCATCTTCATCACTCTTCGCTCTTTCCGTACTATTTGACACAAGTCTTGCGGAGGTGACAAAAGAGGTTAGCTGTGTTTTAGATCTGTTGTGGGGACTGGCCTGTCGCAGAATTTCCTAAATACGTTTTTTCTCTTTCCTGTCAAAATTTCCATAACCAAACCATCCGTCTTTTAGATACAAGCTAATTGTTCTGTCTTTGTCCTGCCTTCACTTTCCTGCCTGCATATGTGCCATTGTTGAAGAAAATGTAAAATGTCGTCCAAATGACCAAAACTTTACTGTAAAGATCAATTAAATAAACACTAGATCGTAATATAAAACAAAAGTCTGTTTTTCCATCACATGATTTATATCATTTATAATGTAGCCTAGTTTTCACCATGCTGCCGCAGTTGATGCAAATGCCTTTCAAGGCTGCTTGTGACATCAACGTGAACATAATATATGAAGTGAACTCACACCGAGTGAATTAGAGCTGTTCCAATACTTTCTTCATTCCTCTCTCTCTTTCTCTTGTTTTATTATTCTGTCTCTCTCCTGGCTGTCTTTAGAACATGCTGAAATTGCTCCTGGCCTATTTTCAACTCCCTGTATCCTCCCTGAAGATCGCAGAAGTGGGCTTTTCCACTGTGTTCTTTAGCTTTACCTTATATCTCGTCTTTCCAAACTCCTCAGCATGACGCAAGTGAAGTAGATTTCTTTTCTATGCTGTTTTATCAAAGGACTCCAGCTGGGAAGTATTTTCTACCGCTGTCCTTTGTCTTTCTTTTTTCTCTGTAAATATCTAAAATTGGAGAAATATGGATAATTGGTGGGTACGGACATTCACCAGTAAATCATGAGTGTGTTATGTAATGTCCAGTTCCCTCCCTAATGCACATAACTTTTGTTTGCGGATCACTGGAATTTGGAGATGACTGTCGTTCCACTTAGCTAGAAGTCATCTCTGTCCTCCTGCCAGCCATCAGCGTTGTTAACACTGCAGCGCTCCTTGCCAAAGTACTTCCACAGATGGCTCAATGAAGCACTCTGCCTTGTTCTCCTGTTTATTCAGCACTGCTCATCCCCATAATGAAATAGCTTCATTACAGCAATTTGCACTCATTCAGCATTCTGGGAGAGCGTGCAGATGCTCAAGTTGCACCGGTAAGCGTATAGGAAATGAGCTCGTCCCACTCCTCAAACACCCAGCAGTCATTTAGATAACATGGCAACCTCACCAAATGTGTTTGTCAAATTACATATTTAGGCAAGCGGTGTGGCTCATCCTCTCCGTCCTCACAGACACACACCCAGTTACACACATGTACACTTATACTCTTGTGCACTGGAGCTGAAAGAAAAACAGTGACACAAGCACTGAAGATGTTTGGTATGTTGCAATACACTTTGGTTTCTCCTGACCCCTGTAAATTACCCCTTGCCCATTTAACAGATGCATTAAACGTCTGTGTCTTTAAATTCAAGTGCTCCAGTACCACTCTTTCTATAGAAATACATAGAGTTCAAAAGACTTTCTCCTCAGCATTACATCTATATGAACATGGCCTATGTGGGTATGTATTCAGACCAGAGTGATTCCTTATCTGCCTATCCTGGCCTACTGGATGAGTGCAACACTTTCACAGGAATACTATGAAAGACTGTGTGTTAGTGCCTGCCTTTAAAGAAATGACTCGGCCCTAAGATAGCAGCCATTTCTAGCCTAATAAAGTTTAAAGCAAAATAATTAAAAAATACAAAGTACCAATAAGGATAGCTGTGCAAACCTCTTAATGTGTATGAAAGAGAGATGCCTACTGAATGAAACACATTTGACATGCATACGTTGTTCCTCTGAGAAAGATGGTCTACTCTTTTGGACTGTCTAAACTAGTATTAGAGAGCCATTTCTAAGTACCATTATTAGTTAAAACCTTGGTTTGCCCTTCAGGGAATATTGAACGTGTAAGACCAGATGACTCAAGGGAGTACCCCGTCTTTTATTACCATAAATCATTTGTTTCAAGTGACCATATATCACAGTGAACTTAATTAAGATATTGGCTCACCTTTGTTATGTTCAGCCATACAGCCTGGCTGAGAACTATAAACCACAATCCAAATAATCCACCTCACAGCCTCAGTAATGATCTCCTTACCTGGTCTCACCGCTCTTGACTTGATATATCCTCTCGGAATGTATTCTTTGCGTCATTTCACCGCACTTCAAAGAGCTGTGAACTTTTGTCGCAGTACATTGTTTTCAAAGGTAACACAATAGAAGAATAGTGTGAGGTACAATCTTACACGCACAACAAAGTGAGTCATTCTCTGAATTTCTCTCTGCCAGCTCTCACTCTGTTGCTCCATTCATCTCCTGTCACCTGGTTGACTTCTCAACACTGTTCTGAGCTTCAGTCATTGAGCTTTATTATGTTCAAGATGGTCAAAGTATGACATTTTTAGTAATTTTCATCAGGTTTTGTTCAGTGTCCTTTTATTTTGATATTTATCACATCCTCTCTTGATACATTTGACAACACTTTTGGTCATCTGAAATGGTGCTGCCTTATTTTTAGCACACACAGACACAACCACATGGGAAATATTTGCATATTTATGGGTTTTTTGTTAACCAGCATTATGCTCTTGTTACTGATTCTGGCATCCAAACAGTGGCTTGGAATATTCCCATCCTTAGTATTCAGTCTTTGCCCTGATGCTGCTCTCACCCTGGAAAGTAATTTTCACATTTCTTAAAGGTCATCCAGACTCTGCTCATGTAAAAGATAAAGCTTCACTTGTCTCCGCTTCCTGTTTCTATAAACAACCAGGAAATTGAAAGTAATAATTCCTGACAGGATGGCAAACCTGTCTGAGACGGAATTGTTTCCATGACATTTCAGTATCCTTTGCAATCCTTCTATCTTTCTTCTGCAAATATAATTTATCTTCGCCCATGTGGATGGTGCAGACTTGTGTGACCATCTGTATTTAAATATGATCCATTCATTCTCAAGTGAGCTCTGTTCCTCATCACAACATCTGAGGATCAGGATGCTCTTTGATCCTAAGGAGCGTAGTGAAGAGCCCGTCTTTGTGTTAACTGTTCACTGTTGAGAACACTGCAGGGCCAACGGGTAGAATCTAAAGTTTATTGGAAAAGATAAAAGAGTTTGAGGAGTCTTAGCATTCAGCACAGTTATACCACATACATTTTCCCATCAGTATTTCTGTTCAGCCTTTCTGTCACACCAACGCAAAATCTCCCACCTGATATTTTAATATCCTGCAATCTGCTTGCAAAGACCTATTTATCCTCTCCATGGCTTTCACGCATCCTAAAAAGACAGCAGGTCAGTTTGAGTTCGATTAGAGATGACATGCTACGCAAGAATGAGAGTGACAATTATATAAATGAAAAGAGCTCGGAAACAAATGATGACAATATCACTGCTGATGCTGGCCGTGTGACAGACAGCGCAATCGTTATTACGTTTTTCTTCCCCTACTAGACGTTTTGATCAGTACTCGGCAGACTGTGAAATAAGCAATGAGTAAGGGAATGACTGCATGTTGGGAAGACAGACTCAGGAGATGGCTTTGTGATGGCCCGAAAGTGCCAGAGATGCACAGATTTTAACGTGAAACTTCTTTATTCAGCATTTTCACCTATTTTAATGACCTGGTCTGTTTGTTTTTGAGACCTCTGCAGATAATTTGGCTCCTCATAGAAAAACGACCTAAACTTAGATGCCAAAGGAAGAAAGTCTTTCGAAAGATCCACTAAGATAAAATGGTTAAGAGTCATTAAACAATGAAGAGAGTAACAACAGTGCATGTGACCATTAAAAATGTGTGATGATAGACAACTAGTTCATGCTGTTGAGTAGCAGCAGCAGGTGCTATTTTCTCCCAGCTGGACATTGAATGAACCAGTGGAAAACCCTGTCATAGTATGACCTATTACACTTCAGCTATGACGTTTGATACAGATGAAGGTGTCTAATAACAGTTTTTGCACTATTGTACTTTACTTGTTCACTTACTTCTTAAAGTTAAACTTGGAAAATAACAGATATTAAGGTTTAAAAGACATTATGTCTGTAGCAGATGGATTGTAGAAAACATTATCTGTAAAAACTAAATTTTGTTGTACTGTTGCCTCAAGTTAAAAGAAAAAAATGTGGTTCAATGCTGAGATTAAATGATTCCAACTTTAGCTTCCTGATGGAGAGTTGTCTTGCAATTTGTGTGCCCTCGGAGGAACTTGGATTCCATTTTTGCTGTCTCCATATGTTTAGCATTTGGGGTCCAACATGAAGGCTTGTGGATGGGCCTGGGGCCTTTTGCATTGTGGCAGATGGTGGATTATCCAAACAAGCGGACAAATTACCTCGGATTTCCCTCTGTGCCTGGGCACCATTCAGCGCAGCAGAGGGCCCAGCAGCCAGACCTGCCAACAGGGGGTTAGCTGGGACCGCGGGCCGCTCGCACACGGCCCGTCTCACTTCCTGGCATCTTCACTTTCCCCCTGTTACCTTCTTTCCCATTTTTCACTCTCGGCTCTTACTCAATCCTTTTCCTCTTGGCGAAGTCTCAGTCAGCACAAACGGATCTAGGAGTACTTTTGTTGCCACACGATGCTTTGTCTTTCTGCTTCAGAGTGAGGTTGTTCACGGCCTTGAATTGTGGAGGATTTGAGCTGTACTGTGCAGATGGACTTATTTTGATTGATCCCATCTCCCCTGTCCTTGCCACTGAAGGAGAATGAAGCAATTATATGATAAGAAAGCCAACACATGCCCCTTGTTCAACCAGTATCTATTGTAGGGAAAACAATAAAAGCAAGTTAGACGTGTCATTAGTTCTGCTGGGCTCCATTTTTTAGGGGAGACACACACAAGGCTAATCTTGTTTAGCCCATAATAGTTCTAGGAAGCCATGTGTCACCTTCCAGAAAATGTTCAGGACACTCAATCTACCGTTGTCATACAATGGACCTTGATGGTGATAAATTACGCTTTTAGGACGTGAGTCTTAAGTCTTAATAGTGATCAAACGGCTCTTTCCTAATTAAATTGAGCTGCAGACATTACACGCTCCATGTAAGTGTATCAGCACTGACGATTTTCTGTGCTCTTCTCAAACAGACCCCGAATGGTTGATGACTGTTATTAATGAAGCCTGCTAATGCAAGCAGACAGCCATTCAGATGTAACCATTTCAAGGGAACAAAACCGTAACAGTGGAATAATCCCCCTCGTCCACAACAACCGCATTATCTATTTCGTTCCTTTCATGTTTTTATTCATGAGTTCTTTGGAGTCGTCAATATTTCTCTGCCGCATCCGCTCCTCCACTCCTCACGTCCTATCAGGACTCACTCCTGAGCTGAGCTCCGGGTTTCGCCGGCTGCCAGCGGAAAGGTCAGCCATCATTTAGCCGCAAGAAAACGTGTTTGCTGGTGTCACATCCTCCACTGTTTGTCTAAAAGAATTTACACAACAGCAGTGGAAAATGTCAGCACATAGGGATGATTATCACAAGACACTCCTGACATTATTCTCGTCTACCTTGCTTGTGAGTTAGAGGAATTAACAGAGAGCAGCCTCTGAACAAACAAGCGCAGTAAGAGATGAATCATGCTGTTTTCTTTTGAAATGATCAGTGTATAGTCGGCAGAGAAACTTCCTATTTTGCTTGGCTCTTGTGTGTAAGAAAAAGTGACACGCTCTGGAGAATCTGAGCCAGAAGACAGTGGCCCCTCCTGTTCCTGACAGGATCCTGGTAGCTTCCTATGTCTCAGCAGGAAGTGCAAGAAGTCAAAGTTTCAGTCTTTAATCTCCACACCCACAGGACTAGAGCCTCTGCCTTCTCCATATGTTTACTAGGGAGTCTTGTATGCTCCTTGAAAAAGTCTGCCTTCATGTTTGTCAGCTTGTGTCTCTGTCTGTCTCGAATTTCACACACACACAGAGACATATATAGCTGAGTAAACTCACAGTATAGACTCCAAAGTCCTTCTCTGCATAAATCAAAAGTCTTTTACACTCTACCAGAGATGGCAAACATACCCCCGCCCTCTCCCTTTTCTTCATCTGCCTAATTTCCAGTCAGACCCTAAGAGAATCCTTCTCAAGTATTTAAGTTTTAAGTATGTTTTATTCATCGGAGAAAACAGAGAACCAGAGTTAGAATTACACTTGTCAGAGGTTAACAGCACAACTGCGCATAGCAGAGAGATTATGACTGTTCGACATTCAGCCACCTCACCAGTGAGGAATCCTGTGTGTGTGGGAATCCTGTGTGTGCTCGTGTGTGTGTGTGTGTGTGTGTGTGTGTGTGTGTGTGTGTGTGTGTGTGTGTGTGTGTGTGTGTGTGTGTGTGTGTGTGTGTGTGTGTGTGTGTGTGTGTGTGTGTGTGTGTGTGTGTGTGTGTGTGTGTGTGTGTGTGTGTGTGTGTGTGTGTGTGTGTGTGAGAGCACACTCCCTGAAGAGAGCGGATGAGCAGCAGTCTAGGAGGGAGGCAGCAGGTGCAAGAATGTGTTAGCAGCTCTGAGCGGGATGGGTTTTGTCAGCCCACTCTTGGCCAACTTTAAGGAGGAGGCTGAGGGTGTATCATTGCGTTGGTGTTATACGTACTTGCTGTACGCAAGTGAAGGGAGGGTTGGCAGCCCCTGGTAGGCTCCTTGTGTCATATGCACATTCCAGTTAATCTGTGCCCTCTGACGTGCTCTTGTAACTACAGGCCTCGTATTTGTGTATCCCGTCTGACCCTTCTTTAGCATAGACTAGTATAAGTGTAGTCGCCCACACAGCTGGAGGAGGAGAGGAATCCAGAAGCCTTCCATTTGCTTCTCCTCTCACCGACCAAATACCAGGCTAACAGCAGATACGCAGCCTCATGAGACCCTGACCTGGTATTTTAGAGCTCAGTAATGGATGGTTTTCCTCTACAAGGTGGAGTTTTTAGTACGTGTGTATCTCTTTGTGGGTGCGTGTACGCATGCGTGTGTGAATAATTATAGTAGAAAATGAGCGGTGTGCTGTTCCCTCTGAAAACCATGACGTATATGAGTGAGATGGCTTATATCAACAGGGGCATTCCTTCATGAAACATGCTCGGCAGCTGCTCAGAACCGTGCGATAACACACGCCCTGCCCTCGTGACAGAATGAGCTTCATTATGCTCAACGGTCGGGCTCTTTGTGTTTTGCTTGCATTCGGATTTTGAGAAAGAGATCTTGGCAATGGAGGAAGCATTCCTGCTGAGGTTGAAGGAGGCAGCCAAACCAGAGTGAGGATGAATGCACCCCTGAGGGAGCGAGTGGATGCAGCGGGGGAATGAAACTTAGCAGGGTACAGCGGTACAGCATGTTCACCGCCTGCAATGGCTCCCTCATCTACCTTTATCATTATACAAATAACGTGCCAGTTTTTCTTATTAGTTTTTAGAAATATTTCCAAACCCATGCATTTTTATCACTTTGCATTTGAATGGCCAAGACTTAAGGACCTGAGCACTTTTCCTGACATGTATCGTCACATTAAATTCTCCTGCTAAGTGGCGTGATCCATAACTTGGCACTCTCATCAACCCTCCGCTGTTTCCACAATGACTGCAGCAAGTTATTGGATCCGGGAAGAGGATGAGGCAAAGATTACTCATTCAGCATCATGCTTTTTTATTGGCTTGAGTGTTTTTATAGGATTGGTTTTGACTTTTAACTGCTGGGTGCAAAGATACGCCATGGGGCAGGGTCATGCAACTTCCAAGCCCGATTCCAGTAAGATGTTAACAACTATCCTGCATTAGTGACACGACCTTTTCCAAAACACTGCACTGGCAGAGATCTTTCTCGAAAGCCGTAGTTTCATTAGTGGTGTTTTTGTGGGACTCGGGCTATAAAAGTCAGTGGTGTGCTGATGGGTGTTTGGCAGAGTTTCCCACTACCCAGCTATAGTTGCTGTAGCTGCCTGCGAGGATGGTGGAGAAGCCCACGTGGCACGCTGCAGCCACATGTCTGGGGCCCAGCCAAAAGAGAGGCTTCATAAAACTCGGATATGGGGCCTGGCACAGCAGAAACTGACACAGTGTTATTATTGTGTAATCCTTTTTCAGCTGTGAGCACTAATGAGGCAGAGATTTCCGTCTTATACCAATTCTTTCTTTTGACAAAGTTATGTGCCCTTTTACATTTAATATGTTATTTTTAACATTAGTATAAGGATATGATGAGGCTGAGTTATGATTTATGGTGTAAGATAGATGAGTTGTATTATTCTCACACGTTTTATGAAAATAAAAGCTAGTTAATGGTTAACAAACTGTTAAACAACATGACTACTCTGTCTGTTTTGTTTGGCTTGTTAGCAGGATTACACAAAAATCCACTATCGATTTCGATTAAATTTAGTGGAGGGCCAGGGGTTGACCTAAAAAAGAACCGATTCAATTTTGTTGCAGATCTGGATCAAGAGAGCTAATGCAAGTTTTTTTTTTACACTTTCTTTACATTTAAGATACATTTAAAATTGCTAGATAGGGCATTTTTTAAACTATTTTGTTGTTTTCTCACTGGATAATTCATTGATCATAATGAAAAAATCAGGGACTGATATTTATGAGTGTGTGCAATTTGGTGCAGATCAAAATAAAAATCCAAATGTAAATGTGGCTTCATAGTTGGGCCTTGCCAGAGGTATGTGCTCTCAAAGTGCCCTTGTAGTAATATTATGTTTTATAAAAAACTAAAAATGTAATGTCTGAAAACAAACGAGTATTAAAAAAAAGGAAGAGACATCAAACCTCTGCTACAGATCTGTCCTATTGGCACAAGAAATCACGGTCTTCATTCAAATTAAATATGGCAAAGCCAGGACTTCCTTTATAGGTTTGTATGGGGCTAGCAGTACTTAAACCTGAGGTCACTTGATAAGGCAAAAATCTTTAACACTAAGTCCCACACACCATCAATCAGCAATCTCTAAACCAGTCTCCATGCTGCTGTATAGGAACAGCTGTAATGTATATAATGCTCCATAAGAATGGCAGAATACTGCAGGGGCTGTTAAAGGATTTGCTCATTAGCCAGTGATGGAACTAGCTTAGTCAAGGTATACGTTGCAGCTTGTTTTTGTACGGGTAATCAGTTTTGTTGAGCTCATTTTCTACAGTGCACCCTCGGGGTCGATTTGAATTAATTGTTGAGTCGTCTGGAGTTTTTGTTGTATGTTTTACTCGTTAAGGAAAATGAGCTCACCTTTATGGGACTGTTCTTTGTCGAGTGTGAATAAAAAGAGTTGTAGATATGAATTAGAAATTCAGTTTGGAAAGAGGCTGAGCTGATGATGTACTCACATTGCCAGAGGGATTTGTGTTTGCTTTATTTTCTTTGTCTATGTTTTATGTCACCGTAAGAACATATCACTGTTGAGTAGTTTACTAGTAAATCAGCCTCGGGTGGCCAAACAGCATAAATTCACACCAGCAGTGAAATGTATTCCTTATCTTTTCAGCCAAAGTGACATCGCCTCTGTTTTTGTGTCTGTTTTTGTCCTGTTTACTCCTCGGGGGCAGGTGCTCTGCAGTATTGATCTGTAAGCTCTCATGAATTTTAAAACCGTTTGATTAACAGCGGGCCATGAAAAAAGCTAATGAAATTTCAGAAACGCATCCCTTGTAAAAAATTATGCATCATCACATGCAGTGTTGTCAAATATTGACTTAAATGCTGGCAAGGGATCTAGAATTTTGATTTTGATACTGTGTGACAAATAGCTCATGAGAGTAAATGAAGGTCAATGCTATAAGACAACGTTATTAATGAATACATCTCAACAGAAAAGGTTAGATGAAAACAAAATTGATCCATCAAAATGAGATAGATCAATTAGCACAGGCAGGATTTAATAATAATAGCAGGCTAGATGTTTGGATCCATTTGATTTTATCTGTGTCAGTTGTATCACACTTGCAGCACATTACTGCTTATGAGAGATGCCAAAAGGTTTTTCATTCTCTGCCATGTCTTCACAACAACAATGGCACTGGAAAAAAAGTATCATGCAAATGACCATCTGCTCTCTTTGTTCATTCTTCCAGTCTGTACTGTAAATAGACAGGTCTACACTATGATGCACCTGCGTGGAGCTCAGTTAGCATATTTGTGCCAACTGGTTGGCATGTTGGTGAATAGATGAAAATGAGGAGATGCTGCAAGAGGACATATGAGGATGTTTTCTTTCTCTAACATCAAGTTTATGCATGTTTGCTTGCATCCATCTATCTGGTGTTTTAATGGCAGTTACACAAATGTCTGCTTACCTCAATCTTGTTTGTAAAGTTGTCGCACTATTGCTAGAGCGTATTTCATATGCTTACTCTGCACTGGTCCATCTGACCTGTCAGAGTCAATCAGGTCGAATGGGGATGAGATGTCTGACTGGACTCCAGAAGCTTCTCTGCAGGCTCTCTTTTGTGTGATCTAATGGAAGCTGAAGAGGACGGACACACACAGACGCACACACACAGACGCACACATACAGACACACACGCAAAGGCACTGCAGACTTTCCTGTGCCACTCATTAGGTACAATACAGAGACACGGACCCCAGTGGACAGACATTGTTTCGACTGCAGTCAAGGGGTGAAACTTATCACATTCATTATTATGCACAAGGCTTTCATGTTTCTCTCTGTCTTTCGCCCAGTGCATGTGTGAATAAAAGCTAATCTGGAGTAAACAACAATGCCAGCCATAGCCAGACACTTATACGCTGAGGTTTTAATTAGTCTGTGTCTAATTGTTGTATCTCATATCTGATAGTTGGGCTGGATGCATTGGTCGTCAGAGTTGGAGCAATTTGTCTGGCTGCATTTTCTGTACTTTTTATAGAAGTGCAAGCTCAATAATATTCTGCTGTGCTATGGCCAACAGAAAGACAATGATTCAGCAGTTATAAATTGCTGCTGCTCTCAAATAACAAGTTATTTTTTATTTAAAAAAATTATATATTAATTTTAGTAAGACAGATTTCCTTCACTATATTAATATTTCTTCTGAAGAAAATCAAGTCTTAAGAAAGGCCATCTTTATGTGAGCAAAGGACATGAGTTGCCTTCAATAATTTTAAATGGTAAACACCATATTTTGTCAAAGTCATGACGTCTATCAATTGATTGAAGACAGAATTTGCATTATCATCACAGCTTGTTCGTGCAAAACAGTGTGACAGTTAAACAGTCTTCAGATTGAAAGAGAAGTTCTCTTGTGTGCGATAGAACTGCATTGATGCCACTTTCTGGTTTGTGAAAACAACAGAAACTCTGAGGTCGGAATGTCTGCGTGAACCGTAACTACTGTATGGATTTGTGAGCACACTGCAAATAGCACTACACACACCTATACAATGCAGCACTGGAGAAAACACCTACTCAGGGTGTGTAAAACATGTTTTTTGATTCTTATGAAACTGTGGTGGGACAAATTAGAAAATGGTTGTGATAATTAATAGGGAATAGTGATTCAAATATACTTTATCTATACTTTTGCTACTCAAGTCTCTGTATTCCCTGACCTAACTTCTTTGTAAAACATCCAGCCTTGACCTCTACTCTCTTCTGAAAGGCTGCTAGTGTTTCTCATTGTTTAATCTGTAGGTGTTCAAGTTGTGTTTTATTCGCTGTGACGTGGGATCAGATCAAACACAGTCATGTAAACACTGTTAGCAGCTTACCTGATAATCCATCCTCACTGTATTTACCCTCTCCACGTACGGTCATGTGGGGAGCGCTTATTCATCTGAAGGTCAAAACAGCACGCACGAAGAGAGAGTTCCGAGGTCACCTTTGTGTAACTATTTGCATTGCTGGAGCTGTTTAAATGCACGTTTTCCCTCAGGAGGTGCACGTCTTCAGGACTGGAAGGATTGGTAAACAGGTCACAAGGCTGCCCCAGTAGAAGTAGCCATCTCGTATAAAGGGAACAAATCAATACCAAGCGTTCCAGCGTCTCCCTATCTGTCTCCCTTTCAGCCTGAAGACGCAACCTTTTTATTTTTGTCATAATGAGTTCTTCACTGTTTCAAGAAATTGCAGTATATTTTTTTCCTAATTTGCTTCCTCATTTATCTTCTTTCCCTGCTTAAAAATCCTTTATGAGCCTTAACTTTGAAGTTTAGGAATAGTAAGAGTGGAACTCATGGGGTGTATTTGTAAAAGCTGCTGCAGTTTGAACTTGCCGTTACATTACGAAGAGTAAAACTTGGGTTATACAAAGTGCAGGTTGTGCAATATTGCAACAAGACAAGATGTGCTGCTGTCCTCTGTTTGTAACCCAGTTTGTGAATAAAATATGTCAGCGTTTCAGTGCGCATCCGTCTCCGCTAATGAGAGCTTGCCCAAGGAGAGTACACCGACTGTGGGCTCCGCTCAGCGTGGAGGTGATAGAACTTAATTTCCCTCGGATTTCTCAGCGGCGGCTCGTGTCTGCATTGTTGTGCTGCGTGGAGAGATTATCGGATTATCACACAATAAGGAAAAATGTTGAAGAGAGGAAAAAAAGCAGGAAGACTTTAAAAGGATGAGATTCTCTTCACTCGCAGGAAAGGCAACTGTTTAAGTGTGTGTGTTGGCTTTGTTTAAAAAAGATTTATTAACAAGACACCAAGACACTGCTTGCTCAGGCATTTTAACAGGACATTTAAATGACTGCAGTTGCTGTGTATTCATACGTATTTGACCCCCGTCCGACCCAAGGCCTTTGCTACCGCTCTTCCGTTTAGCAATGAATAGGCCTTTTCCTTCACAAGACATCTCTTTCTCAATTTTCCTCTCTTTCAGACAGAGAGGAGTAGAATGAGCAGTCTTGACATCCCCTGTGGGAATGTGAAGGCGGGGGTAGCAAGGGGGGGGGTGGGTCTGCTGACTGTTGCTGGAGGCCTATCACCATTAATGGGCTATTGACCCCCCTTGGGTTGGGGGCATGAAGTGACTATTCATCACAGCCACATCCACGTGTCATCAGACTCCCCCATGTCCCCCCCCTCCGCTGCAGCCACACAGGCAGATTAGGCATCACGACAGGAGGAACGCATCTTACCTCTCTTTCCTCTCCTACCCCTCGCTCTCTCTCCGTTTATCCCCACTCCTCTTACCAGTTCACTTCCCAGAACCAATCCCATCCCCACGCAGCATTCCCATTCAAGCAGTCATACACAACCTGAACTCTGGGTGCACTCTTCTCTAATCCACCACCAGTCTTATCTCGCTCAGGAACAATAGCCACAGAGCAAGCGCAGCTCAGAACCGCAGCCACCAGAGAAATAGCTCCTCTCCCACAAGGCTGTTGGGCCCCTCTGCATCCAACAGCATCAGCCAAGCAGCCTGTCGCCGCTTCCATTAAGTCCTGCTCGCTGCCCGTCGAGAACAGATTCCAGCATCTGTGTGTTTGACTTTCGTCCAAATGGAATTTCTATTTCTGCGGATCTATCGATGTCGTGTCCCATCTGCAGTGGCCTTGTCAGTATACTGATCTACTGCTTGTCTTTTTGTTTGTTCACTGAGATGCTAGGTGAGTTAGCTTGAAGGGCTACTCTGAGATTCATGTAGGATAGACCGACACCTTTACAAGCTTCTGTCCCCATTCATCACCTATTAATGAGCTTTCACTTGAGTCCTTACAACCTGTAACTGCAGTTGCGACCAACATGGGATCAATGGTACGGTCTACACAGTGGCCAGTCATTTATATAGGTGAGGCATTGCCAGTGTTACACAGTGAGAGGCAGGATCTAACCACAGGGAGTCCCTTTACGATATTACATCATCTCACGTTAAACAGCAAAATCCAGCTAATTAGTCATTACTGAAAGCCAGACTTGGTTAATTAGCGATCTTTTCAGCAATCACAGGAAACGCCATTCCTTATTAAGCTGGTCTGTGTTTTGGACCTGACCTCAAGCTGTGTCTAAAAGGTTGAATTCAACTTTTGTTATTGGGCTCCAGTGTGGAAGATTCTGCTGGAGCCATTGGTAGCAGCATAATAGAGTATACACAATTATGTTGAATTATTATGCTTATCTATCAACGTAGGGAGGAGGTCCTCTTCCACAGAGCCCGCCATGTGGCCCTACTGTGTTTCTACATTAGCCAAGAATGGACAAACAGTGGCTCTGTTGTGACTCAACTCAGTAAATCTAGTTAACATTTATAAACTGCGTTTCTTTGGACAGAACCACTCAGTCTAAGCGAATCTAGTCATGTCATTTCAGTAACCATAACTGCAGCTAACTGTGCTGACCACAGCAGAGCCGAGGCTCATTCAGAAGCTGGATACACTCACTTCCTCACTTTGACGCTGCTCATTATCTGTGTTTAGGTTGAGAGGATTTTAATTACCGGCATTTTTTGTTTAGCGAACATCTATCTAGAAGATGAAGTAGATGGACTGACTGAATTACTCCTGTAACTGACAGCAACAATAAAGAGCCAACATCAGCTGACCTTTTTATAAATGTTGTCATGCAGCCGTCATGTCTTTGTAGTTTCTCTCTGCTATTTTGTTGCCACCTTTTGTTAAAGTCTCAGTGGTTAAGATGAATTTAATCGTACTTTAGGCAACTAATCGGTCCACAGAAATAGTGTAGCGAAAAAGACATAATGCATTAAAACTTGAGCATTCATCTGTCTTTCACATTGTATACTTTTTATTTGTTGATTGAAATTTGTATTTATTTAATCATAGTTCTTGCTTTCATAGATTATTTTTATTAGATTTTCTTCAGTAGTCAACAATTGTAATTCTTCATAGTTTTCATTAACAAAATTGATGTTGAACTTTCAAGTGCGTTCATTAGCTGCTGGAGATGGAGAGCCTTTGTACTGCTGCGGTTATTTATTATTCTCCCCACTCTCTCATTCTGTGTAAGTCTCCCACTCTCTTGTTCCCATCACTCTCCCCATTTCTGCCGCAGTCTCTTTGTTTATTTCTCCCTCTGTGACAAACTTGCGTCACCTGCCTGTCTTTAATTTTCAAAATGTCCCCATTTCTCTTTTCACCTGCTGTTGCTCTCTGTTGTTTTTTTATCCATCTCCCCTTTTTCCCTCCAACGCTCCCCTCTCTTCCTCTCTCTCTGTCTCTGTTACTCAATTTGACTTGCTTCCGTCATAACCCATATCCCTCTTGTTTTTCTGATTTGTGTACGTTGTCTCTTTAGACTTGTGCTCTCCTGCTCCAGTGGGGGAATGAATCGATATACATGTCAGCTTGTGAGGAAGAAACTCTTCAGCCTCTAATTCCCTCAGGCCATCTAAGTCAAATGGCACATTTACGCATAGACAAGTACACACACCCACACTGGCATGCCTTCACAACATATGTCACTGGCTACACAACTTAACAACTTAAAGTTCTTTATTTTCTTTTTAACATCCTGTCTGGGAACAAATTAATTGCGGTTTGTTTAAAATCCATTCAAGCTTCTTTTAGAAAAGCTCTGAACTCCGGATATTCTCCAGAAATGATCTGTAAGGGTTGTGTGTGAAAACGTAAATGTACAAGTCATTTTCTGCAGACATTCCCTGGAGTTTCTCCTGCCAGCCCTGCTAGAAAAAAATCACTGCAAGCGAGTGGGTCCATGACGTTTCTAACGCGCTGCAGACCAAACTGAAAAAAAACTAAGGAACACAAATATTTCAGATTTGCCATGAACATAGAATAAAGCTTTTTTGAGCATTTTGTTACGAGGACCGACATCGGTTTTAATGCTCTGTAAACAAAAACACAGAATCTCCGCAGCGGAATAAATTTGTTACGTCCTGTCTCTGTCTGCCGTGCCACCCCTCTCTAAAACACTCTGGAGATTTCTGTGTTGTTGTGAACGTGTCAGACTGAAGAATCCCTTGCTGCGTTCTTCATAAGTGAAAAAGCAAACGGCGGAGAATGCCTGGACCCCATTGTGAAGAAATTTTCTGGAGTTCATGTCTGAAAAGGGCTTTGGATAGATTTTGTAATATTATTTCACAGGGGTTGCACAGCTCTTTCGGTCTGCTTTAAAGCGCCACTCAATACATTTTTCTTTCATGAAGTATGGCTTCTAGCAGAAAAGACATTTATAAAAAGCCAAATCCAAAAATGGATGAACCAAGACCCGAAATACTCATCTCTCTGGGCCAAAGCAGGAATACTGTCTCAGCCCTGGCTTCCAGGCTTCCCGAAAGTGTGTGTGTGTGTGTGTGTGTGTGTGCGTGCATGTGTGTGTGTGAGTGACAGTCGGGCAGGCAGAGGCCTCGGAGTGTCCCCACCATAAGCTTGGCACAGTGTGAGCCAGGAGGAAGCAGGAGACAGAGAGAACAAATGGCATGGCGGAGTCTGGTCTGTCTGCAGGAGGCTGATGGAGACGCAGCAGCACACAGACCCACGTCTTCTCCTCACAGATGGACAGACCTGTCATGTGAACAGAAAGACAGTGTCAGTGGCTGGACAAATCTATGCTTATTGATTGCAGACACTGTAAATATCAAATCGAGTTGAAATTGTGGAGGCTGTTAAAAAAGAAGAAATGCTAATTTATTCCCTTTTTGAGTTTGACTATGAGACATGAAAATGTTATCAGAATGAAATATGTGAGCACAAAGCTGGCAGGCTTGATTTGTCTTGGCTTAGAGGAACCATTCTCCCAGAGGTCTGTGGGGAGCAGTTGACGGCAAGAGTCTCCTCTCAGCTCCACTCAGGGAAGCAGAATGACACTCAGTAGTAGCAGGCCGTCACGGGTCAAGGCACAAACACCTTCACTTGTCAGCCAGCTCTTTGACTGATGCACAATACCTGCGGGTGGCCTCTGATACAGCTTGAATCCCTGGATCAACATTTTTTTGCACTTTGCAAACCTGGCCAGTCAAACAGAATGAAACCAAAGCTACAGAAATATGTCATCGCTACATACAAGCCTTTTCTGCGGAGGCTTTGTTAATCAAACCTGCAGCCTTTGTAAATGTGTGTCCTCGTTGGCGGAGCCATTGTCACTGGGCTAGGTTTACTGAAGTACATTTAAGTATTAGCTGTCGTAAGCAGTTCAGCATTTTAGGCATGAGTTTAGTAAATCATGCAGTGATATTGTGACAGTGACAGTGAATGTGTAATTTTCTGTTCCATATTTCACTGAAGCTCATTGTCTGCTGATCAGAAAACCCACTAATATCTGGCTTTTGTCTGCGATGGGAATATAAACAGTCTGCATTCACTCCCGGGTCAGTGGCCACAGGTTTTAAGGGGCTCTGACTCCCATCATCCAATCTGCCTCAAATGATAACGGCTACCATGGTTCAAGATTTTTCTGTAAATGGGACTTAGCTGCGGGAGCAGACAGAGCAAATCCTCGAAGCCTTTGTATTTTCTGGCCATTGTGTTCCTGGGGTTGAAAGTCAATCACATTTATTCCTTCACTTCTGCACAAGAGATCCCCTCAATCAAATCCAGATATTCACTGTGCCCCTGCGAGCGCTTTGCAGCAGCATTGTCTCTCTGGCTCAGTAGGAGTGGGCGAGTGGCAGTCAACAAGGGAGACGGATAAATGTGTTTTTAGTTTGACATATTAGAAGCACAGTCATTGTTTCCTACTTTCTTTCAAGTGCAACCACTTTTTATTGGTTGGCGAGAATGGAAGAGGACAGGAGTGGTCTGGATGAAGAGGGCTTGATGGTCTGGTTACTCTTTTTTATGCAGCAGGATGCGTCTGCCAGGTTGGTTGCAGTTAATGTTTCTTGATTTAATCCAGAGCTCTCTTCCTGCCCTTGTAGAAGCCACGGTAATATGCCCAGAGGCCTCCTCCTGTAGTAAGTGGAACAGGAGCCTCTCTGGATTTATTGCAAAGAATATATTCATCTCTCTCCCACAGGATTAATCTCTCTACTTCATGAACCAGAGAGGAAGAAGATAACAGGCACTGGATCCGTCACTTGTTTCAGAACTTAGCGCTTTTCCTTTACTGCCTGTGATTTTATTTTTTTAGCTCGCATGTGGAAACCGACATTCGACTGAGGCATGCTCTGCAGCTGAGGTTTTATGACAGCCAGTATCTATGTCCTTTCTCATTAGGGAGAAATGGTTTTGAGCTTGAATGCAGCTGTTTGCCTCTCAACAGTGCGCTCCGCTGTCCCCGCACTCATCCTTTTTAGTGGCACTAAACAGATGGTTGCGGTCAGCGCTGCTGCTGCTGCCGCTACATGGCTGTTGAAGCCCGGTTGAGAGCAGCACAATTTTGCAGATTAGCTGTTGCTTAAAATACTTGAAACATCCAGAACTTTAAAAGGACAACAGAGTTTTTGTAGCAACAGTGGATGCCTTGAAATGTTCTTCTTTCCTCCTGGTTGCCCAGCGTGAGTAAATAGGGGGAAATAAATGTTGCTTTTCACGGGCATGAATGAAGGGGGTTGCAAAGGCCAAGTCAACCAAGGCAAAAGAGAGGAAGTGCAGAATCTGGACAGGAACTCCGACATCCGGGGAGGTATGAGGCACATCAAGGGAGGGTGTGGCGCGTGACCTCTCACCCTAAACAGAGGCTAGAGGTCAAAGACGGAAGATTGACTGCAGCTGTGTTGCAACATGCAACCCCGCTGCCATGCCAATCACTGTAATTAGCCTAGACAGATGTGTCCCCACCCACTTTAGCAAACATGCTTTAACAGGAGCTGACAGAATGAAAAGAGTGCAAGGATGGAAGGAAGCAAGGAAGAGAAGGGAGGTTACAAGGAAAGGAAAACTCGTAAACAGCGGGAAGGAAGCCAACAAGGCTCCTATCTCCAAGAACAGGATTCTCAATCCACTGCAGCGGTTTATCGACTGCAGCCTGCTTATATTAAAGCATTCTCCCCACAAGATTTACTCACCACCTCAACCGCCTCACCCTGAATGCCCCCCATTCCCTCCCCTCTCTCCTTTTACCCCTGTAAGGAGCTATTTGTTCTTCTGCTGGGGAGGTAGGACATAATCATGCCGAGATCTCATAATACCACGTCTTTTAACTGCAAAGATCAAAGAGTGCGAGTTTGCCTAATGCAGGATTACGCAGAGATACGGGACCCGGCAGCCGCCTCACCTCGCTCCACCACCACCAGCGTGGTAGCTCCATTAGGCTCTACGCAGTGCTCATTTTTCCGCAAGAGCTCCCCTGGGCCAAGAGGCAATTATGCAGCAGTGTGGCATAATATTTCATCTGCCTCACATTGCATTACTCTATGGTGGTAGCTGGCCGCTAACAGCTTCATGTGGCCCAGGAGGAAGGGTGCAGGCTGCTAACAACTTCATATGAGTGGAAGGGGATTGAAGGGGGGGGGGGAGTTGGATAAGGGGAGAAGAGGAGGGGAGAGAGCTCTCAAGGGCATGGCGCTTCATTAGGAGTCAGGTCGGTTTCACCTCTCCATATGGAGAGTAAAAGGATTCAAATGCATCCAAGTTAAGGTCCAGTCATGTTAAGTAGGTAAAGAAAAACAATAACAGGAATTCAAGCACTTAGTTGATGATTATGAACCTAGCCTACAACACGACATTGAAATGAAAACGTTTTTCAGGAAATCACTTTGAAATGTTAACATGACAAGACCACAAAGACACAGCGAGTTATTCTATATTTCTAAGAAATGCAATTTTTAAAGAATATTGCAAATCTCATATGAATATCTCCCTTTTCAGCTTCCTTTAGAGCAGTGTCCAGAGAAAAAAGCTCATATTCATGATTAGCTATATATTCATGGAAAGTATGATCACAGCTCCATCTACGGACAAACCAGAAATCTCATAATGTCTTTAAAACAGAGAGAACTGGTGCCTGTATCATCAGGGTGCATCAAGGAAGAAGAAAACATGCAGCTCTCATTCTGTAACATGTGACGATTTCAAAAATAAACACCTTTATGCCCTCATTAGTTTTTCACCTGCCACTGTGATAGATATAATCCCCACCACATTAAGAGACTTGTAGCTTTCTGGTCCAGCGATTCTGGCACCGCTCTCTCACTCCCCATCTTTGGATGAGTGACACATGCCACAGAGCAGCTGACAGATTGAGCTTGGAGCTGCTGAGTCCAACATTTTTTACTATTATATTTTTAGTTTAGAGGAAATCTCTGGCCTCCGTCTGGGTTTGTAAAATAATGTGAGTATTGACCATCTTGCAAAATTTGACAGCACTGTAGATGTAGTATGCTGATGCTCTTCAATGGCAGCCCATTCAACACTTTTGTCCAGAAGTAGATATGTTGACAACAGTTGCACAGAATACCATCAGAACTTTCTTAATAGAGTAAGGCTCTTTTTGCAGTTGCACCTTCATCACAATAATTTGTGCCTCATCAGAGATACGGTTCAGTGGATTGTTTGATACGTTAGTTGTTATTTAGTTATTTCATTTATTGACTGGTCGTGGAGTTTAAATTTTCGTTACCACTTTTTCTTAGAAATTTAGAAATTAAAATACTGTCCACACTTTGATTTTGAAATGTCATTAAGCATAATGAAATGCTCAAAGTTGACATATTGTAATGTATGACAGTTACAGAATATTAGCACTGATATCCACTTTGAAGCTCTGTTTGGTGTGTCAAAAAAGGAAATGTTTTCATTTTGAGATTATTTCAATTTTTAATTTGAATTACTTGGTTTTAAAGGGCACTAAATGTTTACTATAGACATGAGTGAGAAACATAGAAACAGGAAACTGGTGCTGTCTCTTCACCTCTGCTCTGTCAGAGCAGGCATGTGTAGCCTGAGGCAAAGCTGTTCACTACTGTTGTACGATTTTGGCTGAATTCACGAAGGTCTATGTGTGAGCTTTAGTCTCAGGTGCCTCTTCCTGACCTCTCTGTCTTCCGTCATCAGTAAACTATCACCTCATGTACGAAACTCCCTTCCTTATCAATCAAACATTCTATCAACATGCACCTTCTACTTCTAGACCACCTCTGTTTGGGGAATTTACACTTGAGATAAAAAAAGTGTCTTAATGCTGTAGTCTGACTGTGTCTGGAATGCGTCCAGCTTCGATACAAGAAACAAACTTGAGGCTCCAGGTCAAATTCACTTTTTTGTTGATTCCTTACAACACATTGCAGCTAATGGATGGCTGTATTAAACCATTTACAACTCATCAACATGATGTATTTATGATTTATATCAATTATCTACATAATTTGTCTTTGACTTAGGTCCATTAGGTGTCAATTCGGCAACCTTCAAATATAGTTTATTACCAGCCACACAACCTGAGTCTTTATAGCTTGGAGAAAAATAAAATGTGAAGCCTACAAGGTGATGTCATCAGCCATATATCCTTTTTTTGTCCCTCAATCAGATATTTTCTATGTAAATATCGTCGCCTGTTAATAGGATTACATTCTATACGTGAAATGTATGCATCATTATTTACGAAATGTGTTCCTCTAGTGTCTCGTAAATTCACCTACTGTCATAAATTCTCATTTCTCATACATGCTACGGAGTGTTGTTTCTTCCATTGAGCCGTTTTCATCAATATTTATGTCAGGCACCCAGCATTAACCACCAGTCTTTCTCCTTGGTCGTAGAAATCCGATCTTCTGGACGAGCGCAGAAGGAAGGATCTGTGAAGCAGCTGCCCTTGTACGACACGCCATATGAACCGGCAGAGAACGGCGGCGACTTGGACCATGAGCGGCCGCGCTGCCCAAGAGAAAGCCGACTGCCCCAGGACGATGAACGACCTCCCGAGGAGTATGACCAACCCTGGGAGTGGAAGAAAGAGCGGATTTCCAAAGCGTTTGCAGGTACGATGATCACTGCAGAGAGACAGTAGGGTGAACTTTATTATACCCAGTCATAGTAACTTTAAATATCCATTGACATAACATGCAACACAAGGAGAAATAGCTCACACAAGCCAGTATCTTACTTTATAGACTAAAAAAAGATTTGATGAAAAATGCCTAATTTATTTTTAAAATGCTGTATTTCTGTATACCTGTTGTTTAACTGTAAGAAAACAAGCTTTTTTAGATCCAAATGAAATCACAATTGATTTTAACTGAAGCACTTAAAGGTGTAAGTTGTGATGTCAAAAGTTGAGCCAGTGAAACTGCTTTTATGTTAAAATTCACTTTATCAATGCCTGCTTTTCAATAAGGGTTTGCTGGTTTCCATTTCAAGATTTTAACACAATAAAATCTGAAACTGTTTCTGCTCTGCTTAACTAATCCAAGCGTCTGTCTTTTTCCAGCTCTAAAAAATATGATTGTTGCTTCTGACAGGCTTGAGGGCTCTGCTGCTACTGCTGCTTTAAACTCTCACACTGTTTTTTCCTTCTGTGTTTAAACACCAGATAAGTTCACTTACAGGTGTCCAGCTGTTTCGATCCAGCTGCTGTCTGTTTAAACTTACAGTTGATATCTGTGCTGCTCGGGGGGAGCATGATTGGTTGTGCAGGTGCATGTAGGTGCAGGTGTTATTCGCTGTGTTTTGGGAGCTTCAGCATGGCTAACACAGCCATAACATCAAACAGGGCTGTTCCTGGACACAATACGGCACAATATAAATATGCAACCCAAATTTAATAAAGAAAAAATATATGCCAAGCCTTTTAACTGAACAAAGAAAATCAGCAACCCTTTATCTCAATCTATTTTTCATGGTCCCTTTTCTCTTTATATTTTTTTCTTTTTATCCTTGACCAGCTCTGCTTTGTTATGACTGCATTAGCTACGAGGGCTCTGTAAGTGGCACTGGATCAGGTCCCCACGGAAGAACGGACTGCACCTCTAAATCCCTCACAGGTACCGGTGGAGATGGGGCTGGGGGTGTGTCTCTTGTCTGTCTATGTATATTCATGTTAGCACTGTGACACTGATGACTTTCCAGCTTGCACTGAACCTTGTGGTGTGGGGTTGACTTGTTACGTAAATCTTAAGCACCTCGGTGAAATATTGCTCGTCACATGTGGAGCTAAGTTGTCAAATGTGTTTGAGCTTTATTGAATTATAAATTAAAATCTCACTGAGTGAGACGCTAAATGAAAATATCGTACAAATACATTTTCATTGTTTGTACATCTTTATTCTTTTATTATAATTTCTACATATATTTTCTTTTTCAAAGTATAGATTGTACATGGCATTTCCATAAAGCTCTGTGTTGTTAACAATTTTTGATTACAATACAGAGATTGACAGCGTAATAATATAATCCCCTATGGTGTATGTGCTGATGGACTCATATAGGGAGTGGGAACTGCTTTAATAATAATAATACATTTTATTTATATCGCACCTTTGATACATAAAATGCAGCTCAAAGTGCTCAAGGTACAAGAAGAACACATTAGCAGTAAAACAAAGACTTTAAAACTAGCAAAAGGTAAAAAATGTTAAAAATATCGATATACTGACAATGGTGTTAAAACCTTTTTTTAATTAAAAGCATGATCATAGAAATATGTCTTGAGTTGTTTCTTATAGCTATAAACAGAAGTAGCTTGTCTGATGTGTGTTGGGAGTTTGTTTATGCCATTTATAAGACAAAAATTCTGTAAGCTCACAGATTCAGTCAGTGATTCATGTTGACAGATGTAAAACATCAAAAATGTATGCTACAAGTTCCAACTAGCCGTGTTCGTAGATTTTAACATTACTATCCAAAACCATCAGAAAAGCCCTTCAAGGTTCTAATTCAGGCAGAATTTCTGTTTAACTGACAACGTGAGCCATAGAGCCTGAAGCCATGAAGCAGAGAGACTGAGATGATGCTGAGGTGGACTCCACTGTAATATATAATATATTTAAATGTGTGTCAAGTCTCTTATGTGGCATTAAATGGTAGCAAGCTCATGAATCTCATTTGTGGGAGAAGAAAAAGAGGCACAAGAGAGTGTTCAGTTTGTACCTGCAGGTGATGTGGGTATGTTTTAATAGCAGCCGTTCTCTTTACTCTTTAAGATAAAGTCAGCTCTAAATGTGTACAATCATTTTAGGCTTGTTTAGAAGAACAGAATTAATGATGCGAGTGATGGAGTTACTGCGATGTGGCAGCAGTTCTGATTTACAAAGAACCCATTTGTGTTTGGACAACCTCCATCAAACTATGACACCTATTTGTATATGGATCCATCACCTCTCTAAGTTTTACTTGTGTTTTTTCCCTTAAGTCCTGTTTGATGTTAACGTCTGTGTATTGTAGCCACTGAGGTCTTCACAGGACTCACGCTGCTCTGCCTCTGCCTGTCATTAGTTAAATAAGGGATGCTGCATTCTTAATCACTTTCCTTCTTGCCCTCATTATTTTCCTGTCAAGCCGCACTCGGAAGAGTTTGTCTAGGGTGCTATTTACTAACGCATCCATCTTACAACCTCCCCAATGAAGGCAGTGTCCCTCTTTTGATGATGATTAATTCAATTTCCATTGGATGGCAAAGCGTTGGTGGGGAATTTGGGAGCTAAGTCTTTAAGTTCTCTTGCAAAGAAGAAAGCGGCAGAGCAAAAATCCCTTTGATTAACAGCACGTCGTCCTCGCTCCTGGTTATGTTTTATTCAGGCAGGAATAATTCCGCTTTACTTTGGAGACAGAAAAGAAAGACGGATGGGAAAGACTTCTGTGGGAACAGCCTTGTCAACAGAGGCTTGTTGGTTTTTGAAACCTGCCGTGGATCCAGACATCAACAGGCTTAGAGAAAGTTTCCCACCTTTCAAGGTTTTTATTCTGTGTGCATTCTGTCTGCACCTGATGCTCTGATCTTTCCTCCACTGTCAAGAAGGTACACACTGCTCCAGCATTTAAATCCACCTGGGAGCCTTCTCTGACAATCCCATAATTCCTCACATCTCAAGTCATACCTGTGTTCTGTGTCTTTCAACTTGGAGTATACTATAATGTCAGACTTTGGCAGGTTACCCTGATCTTGTCCTGAGAAGTTCCATGTTAAACAAAATTTAGATAAATTGAGTCCATGTCGTCTTTGATTATAAAAGTTTTAGCTGCTATATACATAAAAGGAAAGTAAATCAGACTGTCAGGTTGAAGGAACTAATAATCCTGGAAAAGCTGGCAAGAGCAGGCTACACCGATACATCCCACCCCCTCCCATCAGGCCTCTCGTCAAAGCTACGTAAAGCTCTCTGTCTGTTCCATTATACACTTCAGTTTTTCATCTGGTATCTTCTGCAACATTAGCCTGCTCTGCAGCAGTAATGATGTATTTTATGTCTAGGTTTATGCCTGAGCTGATGACGGGAGCAACCCTAGTGTCAGAGAGACAGAATACGCACCAGTGACTGGGAGCAGGGCTGAAAAGCCAGCTGAGCAACCTCAATATTATCTGATGCCCCCGATAAAAAGCTAAACTTGACATTCAAAGGAAGGATTTCGGTCTAAAGAAGAAATTGATGTACGACAAGAACACATTCATAGTGTAATTACTCATACTGCCACAGGGGAAGACAAAGTTTTCACCCCACAGGTTCAACGTCCTCTTTAACAAACAGCAAATGCTCAACATTAACAGAGGCTGCTTTGTACGAGGATTGTTCTACGACTCTTCTTATGTTCTTTATTGTCTTAGGCCCGTATACTGCTTTGGATATTAAATAGTTCTTCGAGAGATGGTTTGTCACTGTCATTTAGACACTTGTTCCACTCATTACTTAAGTTCTGGATGTTTTCATTTGTCTCATTTGTCCTCGTTTTGATTTATGGTTAATAACACTTCTTGGTCGGCCCACATCGCTCACATGCGGTGTGAGACAGTTTTAATTATTTGCTCCACAGGCTTTACTTTATCATACATTTCTCCGATGAACAACTAGTTCATTGTGTTTATTCGTTTAATTTTTGATTGCTAAATCTAACAATACTGTTACTGATGATGACTTTCATGCAGACTAAGAGTTGGGTTACGTACAGTTTTTATGAAATTTTACACCGGAGTCATGAGGTTGTGGGCTTTACAATAAGAGCATGAGACGTCTGGACATGTTTGCTCTTCTACCTAAGGGATCCAGGTCGGGCTTTGATTTCACGGTTGATTTAGAGTCTTATTCTATGTTTTACTTTGTTTAGTTGATCCTGTAACTAGATCTCCACAGCAGCAGAGCTGTTTCTATAGATACACTCTGCGTTGGAGCCCCTTTAGGAGAAGAAGTATATATTATTCTATGAAGTACAAGCTCAAAGTGAATTTACATTTAAATCGGAAAGTTGAAACAAATGTACGTATATTTATCTATTATATCAAGAGCAATTTGTCTTATGTCTTAGAGTCAGAGGAGGTTTAGCCATTTCCCGGTTTAGTAACTCCATTGTTAGGTCTCTGAAGAACTACATTTCCTTCATTCTGTTCCGATGAAGCACTTTATGGCTGTGTAATATCAATGACTAACAGGACTGTTCACTGTTTGGATTTTGGAGTCACATCAAAACCTTCACCCTTTATATCCCAACAATTATGCAGGAAATGAATGTGTCTGCAAACTAAGTAGTAACAGATAATGAAAAAAGATGCACCACCTTATATTAAACCTTGGTGTGTATACATAATACATAAGTGCAAAGTGCTGCCTATATGCCCTCCCTCCATGCTATAACACAATAATGCAATCTGCAGACTATTTGTCTTCATTACTGATAGTGGAAGGGGAGCAGACTAATGCTCCTGGCTACAGCCCTTTTTCCTCAGTTGTCCCTATCGCTGCCTGCATGCTCACCTCTTTACAACACTTGGTCTGGTGTTATTATTCACTGTAGGGCTATCTCCTGACAGGTATGCAATGGAATGTAAATTCCCTGCCTTGTTAAGGTGCTGGGAGGCTGTGTATTTGCGGTTTGGTTAATCACTCATCCCGGCTGTTGCCCCCGCCACCCTTTCTAGAGCGAACGCACACACATACACCTGCCATAGCCTCCTTCCTTCCTCCCTGAGTAGGTGATGGATGATCCTGGAGGTGAAGAGTGAGAAAGACATTTTTGAATTTGACCACATTAACAACGTGTGCTCGCATGACCATCGGTTTAAGCCTGCACCCTTTGGGTAACGCATGTGGCACACTCACTCACACACCCAGACACGGACACGCCACCACGGGAAACTTGAACCTCGTCGCAGCAGGAGTGGGCTCGAGGGCCGTTGTTACTTAATCTCCTTGCCCTCTGTTGCCTCCTAGTAACTCCTTTCACTCTGCTCCCGGCCAGCGGGGAATGTGTGTTTAACGGTGGAGATAAGAGAAGGTGCCGTCTGAAGTTGCTCCCCCTGGTCTCGGGGAGCTTTATGGTTTTTTAATGAATCTCCGCAGGCTTAACGACTCCGAAATCTGAGGCTCATGTGTAATGTCCCAAAATAAATAATTGATTCAGTTCCAGTCCTGCACTGGTTATTTGCGCCAGCTGTTTTGTTGGTGCCATGGTTCCGTCTCTCTCTCTTCGCTTGGACGATCCAGTCTCCCCCCCCCCGACGCTGTCTGTCACTCGCGACTCTGGCTCATCCTCCTGTCCTCTGCTGCAACGCCCTGCTGATAACCTTCCTGACAGCCCTTCTTTCTTGGGCCTCAAATGTGTCCTGCCGTCTTTCTCTGGGCGCCGCCACGGGTGTTATCTTCACTCACACACATTGGTCACACACAACAGAACTGTAAACCTTCCTCACAAAGTACAGAAGCAGCGCATCATCAGCGGCCAGACGTCCCTCCTCCACCACCCCCGTCCGCCCTTTTATAAAAGAGTGAGGGAAAGGCCTCGCTGTCATCTCATCCCATTCCTGTGGCACTTTCCTTTTTTTATACAAACACATGGTCTTTCATAACAGGTTTGGGCTTTGAAAGAGATCTGGACCGTATAATGTGATGGATACAGTATGAGGAGAATTATGAGGTGGCATTTTACTTGCCCCCTGAGCATTACACAGTTGTTATATGCAATAATTCCGGTGCCGATGGAACAGACACGTCTTCAGAGGAGGCTGGTTGTTGTGTTCAGAGCTTTTCCTGCTCATAATGTGCAGCGTAAACATCACAATCTTCCGGCTTGTATTGAATATGCATGCAATTAGCCAACCAAATTAAGCAGAACTAAATTAAATGGCGTTGGTGGCAACAAATGTAGTTGGTGATTTATGGCGCTGCAACTGTTTACAGTGATGTAGTGCCATTGGCTAATGAAAAGCCTGGGTAAACAAGCACCTGGCTTTAAAAATAGATGCGCGCCTAGAAGAACAAAGGGAAGGTAAACTCGGATAAAAAAAACAACTGTGGGGCTTTAGCTATTCAAGTGCTGTCATATAATTAATCAGCTGGAGCGTATGCAGCTCTCTGAATGCACCTACTCAAATTGGCGGTAAATCAAGGTGACGTCATGCCAGATTCGTACTTATCCAAATCTCGCTGGACACGTGAGTGAAACATGAAGCTGGATCTTCCTCTTCCAAGTCCTAACAAGGCCATGTTTGTAGAGTAAACCTGAGTGACGGGGCGCTTTGTCGATTTTCAGAATCGTTAATAGCCTCTATTCCTATGTCAACAGCAGGCTTTGTGTACTAATATGGATTGAGGATTATGCAGATGAGAGATAGCATATAGATCCAAACGCGATCAGATTAGATGACAAAGATGCGGTAATCTTTGGACGTATTTACATGGTCCTGTAGAGAAAGTCATTAGGCTCGTTAAGGTCTCTTTGTGTTCACTGTTCAAGAAAGTATAAAACAAACATGACTGTCATTTATCACAATAATCCAAATCAGATCCTTCAGATTGTAGAGCGTGGTCATGTATCTGGACAGTGTCTTGCTGCAGTTCCCTTTTTTTCAAACTAGTGCAGTGTCTGTTTTAAACCTGCCTGTTAGAAATGGGCTGCTTACTTGGCCTGTGGTGATACTGGTTGCAGCTTTTTTCAGAAAATATTAAAGTGAACTGCAGTAATTGAGCAGCAGCCAGTAAAGAGTTGTCATCACAGAACCAACATTGATGTCTTCAGGCCCCTGCTGCTACAGAGCGCTGGTCACATGTTAATTAAAATGTTAATTATATTGAATGTATCTTGAGTCCAAATCTAACCAAATTCAACACTGCACTACCTTGGGCCCTGAACAATACACATGCCAAGTGTGAAGCTGATAGGAAAATGAATTTATAGACATTTGTTCCAGAAAAGATTGTGGAATCCACTAGGAGCAAGTTAGAATATCAAATTTACACTGTTTGATTTTCAATGTTACTGACCCAATCATGCTCCTTCAGAACAGGAAGTGTAAACACCTTCAAATTGTGTGTTTTCAACATATTGAATATCAAAACCAAATTCCACAGGGCACTTTCTATGGTCCTTTAAAATACACACACCAAGTGAGATTTCTGGAATTAGTAAAAAAATGAGCCGTTTTCTATCCAGTTTCTAAAGTATTCCACCTGTTGGCGGACGTATGAAAATCTCTGTGGCAGCAGGATGAGCGTTCAGGGTCATCATGTATAAGCTCCAGTGTGTGTTTATCACTGAGGAATGCTAGATAGTGTAAAGATGGTCTCACCAATTACACGACATGCATTCATAGTCAATGATAACCGACAAGGGCCTTGGGACTGACAGCATTTCTGAATACATTCTAAGAGTTTCAGTCACACACTTTTCTAAAAACAAAACATCTGGATGGGCTTACCTTAACTCCCACACTGCTAAATGTAATTTTTCAGCTGTGCAGCCGAGCGAGTGTGAGTGTCACCCGCTCGTCCTCACTGCTAGGCTGCAGAGTGCAGGCAGCCTTCTGCTCCCCAAACAATTACACGCTAATCTGCAATGTGAAATGAGTATTAGGCTTTTAATCTCACAGGAAGAGAGGCCCCTACTTTACCCCAAAGTAGAGGAAGTTATATTATCTTCCAGAGTTTGTGACCTTCCGTCTCCATTCCCCACCGCTCCACCAAGGCACAGCTCACCCATCAGGAATAAACGGCGCGCTTCTCCTGCTTCCAGCCACCTTTCTCCAGATTACCCCCCTGACACTGCAGGCCCAGTGATTTAATTGCTTGTCAGACTGAATATTCGCCCGTTTTCTCCCTTTATATTGCTCGCGGATATTGCTTCTCATTAGCATGTCTTGTACCATCGCCGCGCTGCAATTCCTCGCAGGGGTGGAAGACAGACAAGTCCAGAAAATGACGCTCGTCCTCCCACTGAAAAGCAGCCTGTGTACCAGCCAGTAAAAAGCCTGTGTCACTCTAATGGTTGTGAATACAGCTGCATTATTTTTATCTTAGGCAGCTGAAGTGGCTCTAAGTCAACCAAGAGGGACGTTTTGGTCCTAGTGGAAATGTGACTTTAGAAATCTGACAGAAGAATTGTTTTCAATTCAATGTTAGATATTGAATTATTAGCAATCTTGAGCCCTTGACTCAGAGATACAATCTACAATTTTCCTATTAATCATCATACTGCAAAAATGTATGTTACTTTAATAAGCAAAACATGACCGAGGTTTTATAGATGGAAATAGGACAGTGTATGCGTGAAAGGGAAATGAGTGGGGGAAGATGTGCAGTGAAAGGCCGGTTAGGAACCGAGGGCTGGGATGTGGTCGCCCCATAAGCATCTTTTAAAGAACCTCTTCAACAACTTATTGTCGTGTCCCACAGCTTTGAATTCACTATCTTCTAATCTGGTGCTGTATTCCCCGTTGAGTCAAATGAGGCTGTTGTCGCCCGCACACGACTGATGTGACTGATGGAACTATTTAGCTGTCACACTGATGATTTCTTGGCGTGTTGATGCACTGGAGCGTCAGCTGACACTGAAGGGGTTTCTTGCCAATTTGAACCCATAGTTTAATCTGAATTGTATATTTCACCATATGATCTGATTTATTTGATCTTCTACCTTCACTTCTGATTTAATGTATACTTCTTTTTTATTTATTCAGTTTTTTGAATCTCGACTGATGTTCTTATTGGACTTACGGGAGGTTATGTGCATTATTTGTCTTCTTCTTCTTTTTCTCTTTTAGGAAACATATACAGTAAGAAGTGTTTCTGTTTTCTAGGTTTCCTGTTTTTCACTTTAAAGCAATGTCTTCCATTTGCAGCAGCAGTCTAATGAAATCACACTGAAATCAGTTCATCCTTAGATCTCCAGCCCCAAGGACACTCACGTTTATTGATTTCTTAATAGCAGGGTGCTGGAAGATCCTTGTTTGGGTATCGATGTAAAAACTATGTAAATAACAGTCACTGACTCCCAATCTGAACCTTCAGATGAACATTAGCAGTGGCTCTCCAGAGCTGCTGATGACAATATATCTTTATTAGCTTTGACTTCCTACACAAGCTTTCACTTGGATGGTGGAAAAGCATTGTCTCTCTCCATCCAAAGTTATTAAGTATCCTCAGCTATTTAACAAGTTGCCCTTCCTCAGTGACAGATGCATTTGCAAGAGCGCCTAATTCACTCTGCTAATACCCTGGGTGGACATTATTTAAGGGGTAAAGCCTGGCAAGTGTCCATTATCAGGATGGATTGCTGCGAGGTTTGTTCCAGTGAAGGATATTGTCTACATTGTTGTTTATCTTAACAGAGGCCTAAGGTCTTCTTTTTTTTTCCAAGCTGCACACTGAGACTAGCAGCAGACAGAAAAGCTGATGTTATGTATCACTGACTGTCTGTAGCTGAGCTGTGGGCAGTTTTATATTTCTTAGGCTGTACCCTTAAGGCAGATGAGACTAAAGTGGATTTGAGCCTTGAATCTGAGGATACTTCATGTCTGGGCGATGGAGAGGGGAAGGCTTAAAGGCCAAGCTTCTCAGGTGGGCTGAGGGTCCAATAGAATTTTATTGAATTTGAATCCAGACTCATTATGGATGCAAAACCTGTCAAGTCACTTTTAACTTTCATGCCTCAGTTCTTTAGTTTCCTTAATCAGCCTGGAACCAGCGATCAAACCCCTAACTTATCTTCCTTTTTCAGTCCTGTTGTATTCCTTCCTCCTCTAGTCTCCAGCTGCTGCTGATTCTTGGATCAGAACTTACTGTAAATCCGCTTTCTGTCCCGATGCTGGCATCTTCAGCTCTTATCTTACCTTTCCTCCTTTTTCTCTTTTTCCTCCCTCTGTTTGCTGTCATTGCTTCCCTTTCTTCGCTCCCTCTGTGGTTGTTCATATATGCCTCCTGTCACTGTCCTGTCCTTCCCTCCATCTCTCCTCTGGTGACTTGGGTAACACTTGCAGTAGAGATTAAAGTGAACAAGGACCTACCATGGCCCCCTCCTGTCGGCCAACTCAACACCAGACCTCCTCTGGTGGAGGAGCAGGAGTCTCCCTCCCAGACACCTCAGCCCTCGCCAGGACAGACGACCTGTGACCAGCACCACCATGGTGGGTGTTGGTGTTCACATTGTCCAGTGTCTTTTCTTCAAGTTACCGTCCCCTCCCGGTCAGTCTTTCCCTTGTCCATCCATCCATCTTCCCAATCATCCATCCGTTCATCCGTCAACATCTTCCAATGTGGCTGTCTGTCCGTCTCTCTGATTTCATTATCGTTTAGTAAAGTACGTGTGTGTTTGTGGGTTTTTATTCTTCATTTAAAAGTGTGGTCTTTCAGTTTGAGAACAGGATTTGTTGATGTCAAATTTGAGATTTTGTAGTTGTCTCCCTCAAAAACATACACTTGGTCTCAAATAGCCCCATTTTGTGCTTAAATTTGCTCTTCTTGTGCGCAAACTGTGAAATTGTCATGCCTTTATTGTGGATGTGTTAGCTTTACTTATTTAAGAGTCTTGTATGTTTCTTTAACTAGGTTCATGCACCTCTTTTAGAAGTAAGGCCAACTTACGCACAAGTCCACCTGGCCTTGTATTGGGGTATTTTGACAGACTTGTTGCACACAAAAATCCATGCACAGAGCAAAAACTCTTGGAGCAGACGTTTCAGCTAGGTGCGAGGCGAAGAGCTGAAGCTGGAGTGCAGGAAATCTGTCCAATCAACAAAATATCTGAGTGCAAGCACATAGTATGAGCACGAGCAGAGCAAATCTGAGCACAAGCACGCAATATTTTTGTTCAAGTGCAAAGTTTTGAGAAAAAGCATTACATTAAGTCCTGCTCTCTAACTGAAAGACCATGCTCTTGAATGAAGAGGGGGAAAAAACCCATGTGTGTGTGCTCCCACTAAATCAGTAGCTGTAACCATGAAAGGTTGCATATTCCTATGAAAGCATTCCTTTAATTGTGCTGGTCAGTAATGACTGACTTAAAGAGTCAACATCTTTTAGAGGCACTTTATAATGTGAATTCAGGTATTCACTCAGTAACGGCTGTACTTTTCCATCTGGATTACATGTGGCAGAAAATCTCTAAGTCTTGTGCAGGTTTTAGGGCTGAAGGCTCATTAGTTTTAATTGTGCTCAACTGCCTTCTGCATGCATAATTGCCATTTGCTGTGACCCCCATTTCCTCTTGTCAACATACTCATAACCGTCCCAGATGTCCCTCTGGTTCGCTGTTTTCCACAAGTGGCTTACATGAGCAGATAAACCCAACTCATTTCAGGCACTGGCTTGAGTCTCCTCACCCCAAGTTCAGCCATATTTACCATCTTATCAACCACAATGGACTCTAGTGATTCATCTATTTTCAACCAGTGGTGCCTTTTTGTTGACTTTTGAAGCCGTTCCCCACACTCACACTCTGACTGCTGTAATTACCCATGGAAAAGAGGGACGTGCAGCAGAACTAATGCCAGGAATGGGATTTCCCCTGGCAGAGTGGGACGACTTAGATCCAGGCTGTGTAAGAGGACACCTCTCTGTGCTGCAGGCGAGGACAGGGCAAGGAGTTGATTTATGTCCATAAATCCATGGGAAGGGTTCTGGTTCCCTCTGTGATGTGAGCGGGTTTAAGATTGGCGTCCAACTGTAAAGTGATCCTCTCTCAGTCTGAGCCAGGACGGCCCTGCTCTACATCTTTGGGGTCAGAGGTCACTTCGGCAGACGCAGGGGGGCCGAGTGACCCTCCGTGACCCCTGTGAATACAGTTACTATGCCCTCTGTTGACCCCAGTGTACAGGCAGACCCTCAGTCACACACACCGGACATCACTCATCCATTATACACAGGATTGCTTACACACTCACAACTGGCTCAGCCGTGAAGAGCTAAGCTGTATTGTGTTTATTCAAGGCTGTTGTGTTTAACTCTAATAAAGACCAGGATTAAGAAAAAAATTATATCCATCTCAGTTCAGGGAAATCTGTCTTATTTTTGTTCTATTATCACAATTTATATGAGGCTTGACAGGGCTTATATTACATCTACATATAAATGGAGGCCACTTTTGTGGGAGTATAATGAAAGGCTTTTTCCCTTTGTTTTTGACAGGAATTAATTATTCACACTTTTAGGCTTTTCTTTTACCTTCCACTTCCTCTAATCAACAGTAAGAAGAAGAAATGAAAAGATATCCCGATTTAATTTAGAAAAAGAACCGCTAGCTGACACTTGGGTGGGTCATCGTTGCAGAAAACCTAATTAGAATGTAATTTGGGGGATTTATACAATAGAAGCAATTATATTCCTAGATGGGGAAATCAGAAGGGATCAAACTTCAGAGCTCTAAAAATCAATTATTAAAATCTATCTAACAAATCATTCTTTTTGTTCCCAATACACAACAAAAAAGAAAAGGGTTTATTCAAAGGTAGCAGTTCAGGGGGTTGCTGAGCGCTTGTTCCAGTATGTAGTGCATTTTAATGAGATGCAAATCTGCTTATCATTTCACACGTTCGAGCTGGAAAACTTAATTTTCCCCTCACAATATAGCAGCTGACGGCTCGCCTCGCCCCTCAGACTCGTCATCGTTTTTGATAGGAGAACCATTAGTACATGAGAATTAATTATCCAGCTTGATTAGATGAATTTGTGCAGGAGTGTGTGCAGAGGCGGAGTTGACAGGTTGTTCAGAAGCCTCAGTGAAGGTAACTTTATGTTCTGTCGCTCCACCGGGCCCTGCATTGAAAACAAGCCTGTTGAGAGTGAGGAGAGTGACGCACTGGATACCTTTACTAGTCAGTTTATTGTGTTTTTTTTTCTTCTTCCGAGTTGTTATGGTATTATCACCTCGCCCGAGGAGGTTTTATTTTCTCAAGGGACTCCTGTGAAACCTGGTGGAAGATGCGGTACTTCAATTTTTTGTGTGGATTCAGATCAGAGCATGCATCCAGGATTTTTTCAATTTTTTCACTGCTATAGAATAATTCAATGATGAAGATATCTGTGAGTGTGTGAAGTTTGGTGCAGCTTGATTGAATGTAAGGGTGGAGGTATGATCTCTACTGAGTACCATTCTAGTTTGGTCTTGTATTACATCATGTTGCGTTGGTGGCAGTGTCATCACTGAAAAGTCATTTTGACCCCTGTGTTTATCAGCTCCCTACTTTCACACACTGCCCCTCCCAAACCTCCTCTATTGTTTCATATACAGGAAGATGTGCGTCTGAAGGAGAAGCCAGAAGTCCCCGTGTGACTGACATTTCAATCTGAAACACAGATTCCATTTGCTGAACTTAACAGGCAACAATACCGATGACACACACAAATGCCGCTACCCGTTTACACACACTTCTTTGTGTGTGAATGTGTGAAGGCATGTGTGTGTTGTCTGTGACATTCGTGCACACTCCTGCCTCTCTTAAGCCGCCTCTCAGGGCCTTTGTTCTCCCTCGGCCCAATCCTCTCTTCAATCTCCCGTGGGCCATGTCTGTCGGACTGTGCGCTCCAGAGAATGAAAGGAGAATGGGTTTCGTCCACTCCCATTGATATTCACCCTTAAAACATAATTCCGCAACTGTCTGAAGCTGGCGAGATGGCCGGTGATCGAAGCTGACATGCTATACCCCTCACACTTCAAAATAAAACGAGAGCTTTTGTTCAGTTTGGAGGCTCTTACTCTCTTCAAGGTAATACTCTTCTTGTAGAGCTATACACTCTGCCTCTGGAAAAGTCTCCGCTCTGACAGGAAAGGTTGACGGGGTGAGCTCCGCCGAGAATAGCCACTCAACCCGTTTCTAAGTGGAGGAGGAAAAAAGGTTTAATCAAGGTCAAATAAAGCACTGATTGTCTTGAATTCGTGGAAAGGGAAGGAATTAGAGTGTGTTCGCTGGGAGAGAGGTCGAAATGCGAGGAGCTGAGGGAGCTTTAGATAGACTGAGAGATAGTGTGTGGTGGAGGCAAGATAGCAAATTCTAGCCGTGGATGTTTAGAATAAAAAATACATGTTCAAAGTGTAAATTTATATTTGCAGGCAGGAAACGTCAAACTATTTAGTTGCAAGAAGTGACACAATCAGTGACAGACTGAGATAACAGATCAAACCTGTCACTGCTCTAGCTCTCCTCCATTTGGTGCAGGCATTCCACCAGTCCCCTCATCCCTCTATCTTTCTCTGTCCTTGACGTGTAAACACACAGAGAAACAGACAAGACGGAGTGAGGAGAGATGGGGCCAGAGAGGGTGAGGTGGAAAGATCAAAAGAGTAGGTGAGGAGGAGAGAAAGCGCGGAAGGGGCCCGACACTCGTATGCAAACAGAAAGAGAAATTGAAAGTGAAGGAAGGAGAAGGAGGGAGCAATTGGCTGCGTCTACATATTGTGATCTGTCAGCGATGACGGGGATGAGCAGAGCAAACATGCATCTCCCTTGTCCCCTCGGTCAGTTTCCATGGAAACGCTATCTCTCACCCTTACACATATACTGTACGCTCATGCCACTTGCACCATGTTCCCGGCAGTCGGCATGTGGTTCTAATAGGCCGCCTGCAAAAGTCGACAACTCATGGGATCTGTCATGATGACTTACATGTGGCACCGTTTGAGTGCCTGTGGTCCAAACATCCGACCTATGAGGACGTGAAGCTTAAGCTCACAGTCCTCCATGAGTCTGAGGTTAGAGCCACAGTTTACCCAGCTGTCACACAACGGTGCAATCTTAATTCGGCATTTTAAGTCCCGGCCGTAGCTCTTTAATGAACAGAAGGGCAGCGGCAGAGATGACAATGGTTGCTGGAGTAATTTGGAATAATCACTTCCATGAGTTTATGTTGAGGGAAATGCATCAGTGGGCTCAAGGCCAGACGGTTCAACCTGAGTGTGGAGGTGAAGAGGAGCCCCTGGTGGTTGGGGTTGAAACAACAGCTTTCCTTCTGTGTGTGCCCTCAAAGGCAATGAAGGGAAACATACATTCAGATTCAGTGTACAAGTAAAAGTCTTTCAGTCAGGGGCTCCAGAAAGTCATCAAATCGATATGCAAAATCATGAAATGACAAATGTGATATGTAAGAATAAAAAATTAGCTTTTACAAACTAAATTTTAAATAAAACTTTCTCAAATCTTTATTTTAAATATTCAATATAGTTGTTAGATACTGTTAGATACTTAGGCACACTAACCTAAAATATTGAGGTATTCTAGGTCAACAACAACATTAACTGATCATGTGTATATATTTGAAAACCTTGTGGATCTAAAAGGTAGCAGGTTAACATATCTGCCCATCGTCTGATGTCCAATCAGCCTCTGTGGGCACATTTGAGGCTTCTGGTATAGACAGTGGATATCTGGACCAAGACTTCCATTCACAGAACACTGTTTACAGTCAGACTAGTTCAAAGAGCCATATGTTTCTCCACACAAAATTAACAGTGATACTTTTGGAGATGTTTAGGTCCAGACGACAATTGGTCTTTATTAACAGCTATCTGGACTTACAGTCAGATAAATTAAAAAGCAGATTCATTTCAGTCAGGGCGTTCTGCCTCTTTTCTACTCCACACGGACTGTTTACACGCGGGCAGCCAAAGCCAGCTGGAACCTGATTGGCCAAACCAGAAACAAAAAGCAGCCCCAAAATCTTGTCCCTCGCCTCCAGATTCTGCATATTCACATGCTGAATCTGCTAATAGAGATTACCATATCTGCAGTGTAGAAAGTAATGTATTTCTCTCCTCAGGATTGATCTAAAGATGTCAGGTTACAGCACTGCAGCTTAACTGCCTCAGTAGAAGATGTAAATATAACTAAACCATTCAAATATAAGCTTATAACTCTTCAAATTCCTTTCAAAGTCCATTGGCAGAAGAGAATTTGTGATTTTTGCAATTTGTATGTATCTTTACACCTCAGGTTCTACAGAAGATCATATGTTTTCCCATTCAGCCCGACTTAGAGTAGGCGCAGTAAAATGTTGACATGATGTCTCTTGTAACTTGAATTGACTGATGTCAGCCCTTCCACTCAGTGACATATAGGAAGACTTGACAAGCTCACGGACTACACACAGTGTAACGCAATCCTCTGTTTGAAATGCACAGCCTAGACAGTTGCGGGCCCTGTCTCCATCGACAGATCGCAGTGCCTGTCTGTCTGTGCTGTAGCTGCCATGCTCAGATCCAGTAATTAAACACGAGACACAAAACTGTCCATTAGCGACACAGAGCTGCTATCCAGAAGCTTCAAACTTCACTAACTGCTTCCATCAAAGACTCAGCTTTGATATGTTGATTTTAAACCTTAAAGCAGAAAATAATCTCCAGCTAAAGCTTGGCGTACGGTTGATGGAGGAAGCTGGGCCTCCGTTATTGCCTGAGATGCATGTCAGTGGCTCTAAATAGGTCTACTCAACACCGCGGGTGCTGGGACATCAATTACAGTGATGGATGGCGTAGAGAAAAGGGCAAAAAACACACATGTACACACATCTAAATGACCACAACACCACTCCAAGATCCAACTGTAGAGCTTATCGGTCTTTACGCCTCCACAACCCTCTCTAACCAGAAGTACACATTCACTATCACATGTCCTCGTGAACATAATCTCCTCTTTTGTTCTCATGTTAGCTTTTGTAAATAGGCCTTTTTCACTTGTGTGCTGATTGGCTGTGAATTCGCCCATGACCTTCACCAGTCCTGTCATGAGCACAGGTCAGCTCCAGCCCCCACATAGTTTAACACAGTTCCCTGTGAGGCTGCCAGGAGCTCGTCCTGTCCACAGTTTACCGTGAGAGTTTTGAAAAGCCAGGTTAATGTTTCACTTGCTGGACTTGTACGTGGGATTTTTGTGTTTGTTTGTGTGTGTACTATTTAGGACCTTGTCAGGATCAGTACACCTGATGGGGACCAAGGTCTGGTCCCAATAACGCTTCATTTTTTTTTATAAAGTTACCTTTTTGTTTCCGTTCACTCCTTATAACCAGGAAGCTCAGATTGAGATACAATATCTGTTCTGTCAGGGAGTTTTAGCCACGATGGGCAGCAAAAGTTTCATATATAACAAAAAAAACATACTAAAACACAGCAAACAAACTAAATTGGCTAACCAATGGTAAAAATCTATTAAATTCAAAATGAAAAAGCAGATGCTCAAAACAATTACATTGTTTCATGAAAACAAAACGGATCTATAAAGATCTCATATCACATACTGTATATATAGTATATGTGCGCCTGCATGTAAAGTAGTTTAGTTGGATAGTTTGGAGGAAGTTCTCAGTGGAATGTGTACACAGTGGGGAAGTATTGATGTATGACTGCTCCATTGTGAATGTGCACATGTTCACTCGGATGAGTTACACAAATTAACTGTGTGTGTGTGTGTCTGCGCGCTCAGTTCTCACACACTGCTGATCTAGTTCAGTAGAGTCATGTAACAGCACTTTACATCATAACCTCTACAAATGTCTCCTTCCTCTTAAGCACACTATTGTTTTCAAGTGACCTTAAACTGAAATCTATCTCAGCTGTGGATGTTTTTTATTTTTTTATCCATCCAGAATAAAATCTGTCAGCTGATGTATTGTTCTTGTATTACAGTCCAGTTCGATGGCGTGGACAAGTCTCGAATGTCTCCGACTAAGGATGGGAAAAATCGCCCGCTGCAGCGACACTCCAGCAGCTGTCTGGTCAACACTAAAATGACGTCGCTGGACCACTGCAGCTCCTCTCTAGGGGAGCGCATTGACCCCACCATGGCCCTGGAAAGCCAGTTGTGAGTCAGGACTAAGTGTTGTCTTGTTACGACTACAACTTTGTGTACAGTTTGTGCTCAATAGAAAGTTGGAGCCTTGTTATTTGATTACATTTGTTCTATTTTTGCTGTATTCTCACCATTCTTCTATCCCCTCCTCTCTCTGTTTCCCATCTCTCTCTGTAGCTGGTACCATGGAGCGATCAGCCGGACAGATGCAGAGTCTCTGCTCCGGCTGTGTAAGGAGGCCAGCTATCTGGTGAGAAACAGCGAGACCAGCAAGAACGACTACTCCCTCTCCCTCAAGTAAGGACAGCCATTGCTAATGAGCCACATACTGTACAGTATGATAAGATACACAAGTGCACATGATAGCTGGGTGAAAAAAAATAACTGCACAGGCGCCATACAATCTAGTCTGATAAAGTGTTGGAGGGTAAATCAAATCCCACGTCTCTAGTGTCTCAGCAGCTACACACAGTTCTAGGTGGATTATCATATGCTCTGTCTGCAGAGGTCCTTGTGGACATATGCCCCAATAGTCTGCTGACTCTGCATATTCAGTACAGTAAACATTTTCACCTTTCAGACTTACATCCTGCCCGTCTGTGGCCGTCCACCTCCCCCTGGTAACCCCTCTGACATTGTCGACTCCTCCATTTTTTTGACGTGCCCACATCTCCGTTAATCTTCAGCGACTCCTGATCTCTACAACACACTTCAGGGAGTTCACTTGGTAGAGGTTACGATAGCTTGAAGGGCCACAAAGGGGTCACATCCTGTTATTTTTGACAGCAAGAAAGAGACAGATTTGGTTTTGGTTTACTGATTTTCACCTCCATCCACTGTCAGGACCAGGGGCCAGGACACAATGTCAGAAGAATATAGCTTACGTTTTTTTTTTTTATGTCAGAGCAGCTGCCAAAACCACTGTGAAATAAAAATGTCTCTTTTATTTAATGCTAGTATTTGTTTTGGCAAATACTCTTTTCAAATGTACTTACTATGAAGTCCATTTTGCAGTAAGAGACCATGTGACATTTAGACAAATCCTGCGCAACCTTTAGATGAGATAAAAATTGTTAATTAGCCTTTGTTATTACAACAGAACTAATGTAGCTGGAGGTTTGAATGTCTTGGCAGCGAAACATGATACTTTTCACTGCTCCATTCTCTTCACATTACTGTAGCTGACTGCTCATCTAAAGACCCTTCTTCACTGACTGTGCGACTGCTTCTTCTGCTTTACTGACTAATATGAGTCCTGAACTAATAGCTAGCTACTGGCTGTGACTGACCACAAACAGAAGGCATTAAATGTCTGTCTCATTGCTTGAGTACGAAGCCCCTGAAACAACCATATTTCAAAACATGTCGCCCCACATGAACAGCCCAAACCAGGAGGATGACAGTCAAGGAGGAAAAGCAAGGTGGTTTTATTTTATAAAGCACATTTCATACACAGAGGTAGATTCAAGGTGCTTTGCAGGGACATTAAAAACAACGCAGACAGAAATAACCATTTAAATCTATTTTTAATCAAAATAAAAGAGATTAAAAAGAGCAGAGGGTTAATAGATAAAATGAGCTAAAAGAAAAAAAATGTAATAAATTGAAAATAATACAAATAAGATGGATATAAATGTGTAAATAAATATAATAATAATAATTATAATAAAATATAACATTTACTACATCCCCATTTCATATATAAAGATACATAAAAGCAATGGGGACCAAAACCATAACGAAATACTATGAACGGCTGTGAACAAGCTTTTTATTGCTTAGTATTCATCCTGAAGGCAATACAGACTACAGTCGTTTCATCAGGATAGTCAACGGCTATTAATCTGAAATTGACAAAACTATTCCGTAGATGTGTTGCCTTAATGTCGTCCTGAGCATAAAGTTCGAAACCGAATTAAAGGACAAAAACAGCATCATATCCCTAAGAACCAGTAAACCATGAAGCAGATGTCTGAGTAATGAGGCCCAAGTGAACTTGACCTTTGTCTTTAGTGTATGTGGTACAAAATAATACAGGGAGGGATTTTGATTAATGTTCTTCTAATGAGCTTGAAGTAGTCTCACACAGCATATGTACTAGATATGACAGGTGTGTAAATTGCCATGAGATAATGAATGTTGTGATTTGTCACTATGCAAATACAATTCAATTCAGCTCGGGGGCGCCAACACATGATTTTATATTATCATATATATTATGATATTATAAGTTTGACAGAATTAATTAATCCATCTCCGTATTGTAGTGCAAAGGAGATAGGAGATGACCCAATGCTGAGGATTTTACTTTCACATTGGAAATCAGCGATTCCTGTTGCGTTATTGTTTGTTTGTTTTCTTTTTTTCAAAATAAAACCAGTCCACACTGGGAAAGTGCTGAATCAATTGCAGCTGAAATATTATTAACAGATTCAATTAAACCAGGCAAAAATCAGAGCATGTGTTTAAAACTGTTTAAAGCGTTCTGCTTGATAACGTTCTTACCATCGTTATGTATTTACACTAACTCACATCCCACAGCCATCCAGCTGACCCTCAGTAATGAGCTGTATGACTGGAGCAGATAGAGGAGAAGGGTAAAGTGGTTTACTTACAGGAAGCTCAGTTGAAAGCTCACAGTTACACTTCATTTTAGCTTTACCATATCCTTGCCACTCACCCGCCTCTCTGACCTGAAGGCTACAGTTTGGAGAAACTAAAAGCAGGTTGTGAAACGACTTCTGTGACACACATAGTAACTGTTTGTCACACTGACGAAGTAGAAGAAGATTAAAAAAAAGAAAAGCCACGCTGAGAAGCTCGTGTTAGTTTCGGTGCAGCAGAGGTATTTGATCTCTGTGACTCAGTGGGAAGTGTAGCAAAGGATGTCCAGCTGAGGTGCTTTTACCCCGTCTGCCACAGACTTGACTCCAGGGCTAAACCCTAAAGGTTGTTAAGCAGGATGTGGGCTTTAGCAGGCTTTGGATATGATGGACAATTAGTTGACAAAGCTGTAAAGAAATAACCTTCACACCAAGTTAAGTTGTGTCTTTTTGTTCCTTTGTAATAACACTGCGAACGGCTCACAATTTTGAGCCTTTACAAACTGAATATATTGCACCTCTACAGGATTAAGAAAACGTTTCTTGGAGGTTCCTGCTTCTCTTTCTCTGTGTGTGTGCATGTTTGTAGACACCGATGTGTGTAAACTCGGATCTTGAGAAACAAGGAGCCTAGAAAGCAATCAGGTGGCTGGTTCGTGGGAATGACAGGTGTCACCACACTGCAGGCGGAGGTGATCCTGAGTTCAGCCTTCTCGCACGCCTCCCCTGCTGCCACGCTGAAAATTAGAGGGGACCCGAGGTGCAGATGCTCCATGTCTGAGGTTGCTGAAAAATGTATAAGGCCATGAGGTGGCACGTACGTGTATTGCATTATTGATAAAGACAGACGTCGCTGAGACCTCAAGCCTCAAGAGAACTCTGGCACTAAGAGAAAGCATTTTCTGTCTACTGTGCCGTCCTAACCCCTTGTTTCTTTCTTTTCACTTGCCCCTCAACACCCTACACGCCCATCCTTCCTCTGTTTCATCTTTCTGTGGAGAGAAATCTTTTAGGTGTTTGAGACATATTAAATCCCTCACAAGTCTCTCGGAGCCCCGTGTCATCCCGTGTCTCACCTCACGAGAGAGCACTGCACAGCGTGTTTCCATCGGCTGAGCAGAGAAACTGTTAGTGAAAGAAGAAAATCTCTCCAACAGAAGCTGTTTGATGCCAGAGCACAGTAACAGACAGAGATATAGTCAGTTTAAGGGCATACAAAGAATCTTTGCATCTGCCATTGCACTCCTCTTCTTTCCTTGTGCTTTTGTGGTGTTTTTGTTAATTGTTTAGACGGATCCATACAGGGAAAAGATCTGATTTCCTGTATGTGACCCACCTGAGATCAATGACACAAATCTAAGTTACACCTGGCAATCTAAGCCAATGGCAAAACATCACATTTACTGTACTTCTGCTAAGGAGGTTGTGTTTTCACAAAATCCTGGTTGGGTGGGTGGATGGTTCAATAGTTAGATAGTTGGATAACTGGATGGGTGGTTGGGTGATTGGATAGTTGGCTGGGCATGTTGGTTGGGTGGTTGGATGGTTTGTTGGTTTGTTGGTTTGTTGGTTTGTTGGTTTGATTGTCAGCAGGATGACGCAAATACTATCAAATCGATTTGTAGAAAACTTGGTGGTGATGATGGGACACGTGCTAAGAAATGACCGATTCGATTTTGGCCTGGTTCTGAATGGAGAGTCAGGAAAAGAAATCTATGATTGTGTGAAATTTGGGACGGGTCCAAATGAATATCTGGATTTAGCTGAGGTGGGAAAAAAAATCATGGGGGGGTTACATTTTTTTCAGCCATTGTAGAGCAACACATAGTACTAGAAACCTGTAACTACCAGCACTTGTAGCTGAGATAATGTTGCTTCTTTAGGGAATCAACAGTTTATATGCATCTTTTATGGTTTTAGAACTATGTCCAAATAAACGTGACAGATTTGGTGTGGAATCTAAAGGGACTGTTTGGCCTGTTGTGTTCTTCTGACTCCCATTCCAGAGTTTCATTGTTCTTGCTTCATCCATTAAACATATTAAACTAATGGACGATGATAGATTTAGTCTCTAAACCTTCTAAGGCTGCTTTATACCACTAACTTCACTAAAAATCTGTTATTCATCCGTTGTGTCATACAGAGTGGTAGGGATCATCCTTGTAGACTTATTCAAATTGTGTTCATATGAAATAATTGTCACACAGGATATCTGATGCCCAGTAATGCTTAAAAAGGTCACCGCATCTGCCTAGGATCATTATCTTTTGGCTGACGTCTTTGTTTTTTTGTTTTTTTTCTGTTGCCATGGATTCATAACACTGAGAGCATCGTTCATGCAGCAATTCAATATGTAGAAGGTGGAGATAAGGGTTGATTGCTGTCAGGCTCTTCCTGCTCTGAGGTCTACAGGGCTCAAATCAAAGTCATAAACCTCAATAAACAGGACAGCAGACCTCCCCCGGAGAGATTCATTCTGATTAGACAATAGAGGGCCACAAGCACGAGGATATGATAACACCACAAAGGCTTGTCCGCTCTAAAATAGTCATTTTATCAGCAGCCTTGTTGTATTGCTCCGTTCTCCTGATTTCTAACTCTGCAGGACCGTAACGTGATAAGCTGCCCTGAACGGCGACTGGGAGCCAGCTGGGAATCTAAAAATGATGCTATTGATGTGTTTGCCATTTCAAGTGTAGCTCAGTGTAACCTGACGCCCTGCCTCCCCGAGCTCAGCATGAAGATTCATCAAATGCACTTAGAAGGGAGGATTATTTTCTTTTTATAAATGACCTCCCCCGGCACCATTCGCAGGACGGTAGAACCGTGTGGCAAAATACATTTGTCCTGCTCTCCTGAAATCATGATGGACCTATTAGGCACATGCTCAAATACTGAGGCCAGAGACACGGTAATTGAGAAGTCTGATAGCTGTGTTGACTTCAGCCTGCAGCCTGCTTGCTCAGAGATATCTCAGAAATTAAAAAAAATTCTCCAGCATCGGCCAATTTCTTCATCACTTTTGCTGTAGTAATAATGAGAATCAGAGTAATCTGATCATTTTAGATTAAACATAATCTCACATCAAGATATGTTATTAGTTTGAATTTGTCCCTACATTGAACCCTGTACGTTCTTTGCTTGTTTCCACTTCAGCGTTATCTCTGCGCTGGTTTCTCTCTGTGCATCAGGGAGCAAGCACATCCGCGGGCTTTACACATGCAATTATGAGATAAGTGAAGAATGGACATGCCTGGTGTTTAAGTTGCCAAGAGCCCAGTTCTGGCTCCTGTTTATCACAGATAATGGGCACATACTCAAATACATACATGTGTTTACAGTGGGAATATAATCAATGACCTCAAAGGCAGTGATTACTCTGCTTGTTTGCTCGACTATTTGTGAACACATGGATGCCATGTGAAGGTTGTAAACCCTCATGGACATTCTCAACCACCCGATCTTATCCAAACCAGAATCTGCTCTTATGTGTATCGCTGCCAGGAAAATAGTCCCACATCCTCGGCTTGTTGAAAGAATAAATAATCCATCCATCTGTCCCATTCTCACGACCACGATATCGTAGGAGCACCTTGAGGGAATTTCTCCAAATTTAGATTAAATGTTTGGTGTGACTCAAGGATGAATTGATTTGATTTTGGTGATCAAAGGTCAATGTCACTGTGACCTTACAAACATGTTTTTGGTCTTGTGAGCACTTCTTTTCAGGAACACCTTGAGGTAATGTCTCCAAAATTTGGTGAAAAATCATCACTTGGATTCAAAGATGAACTTATTAGAACTTGTTGGTCCAAAGTCAAGGTGAAGGTGAGTTCCTATTCGTGTGAGGGTGATATATCGAGAGATTGCACAGTCACTTGGACTGAAGCTTGACCTGATTAGATTTTGGAGGTCAAAGGTCAAGGTCAGATGCCCTAAGAACAACTTGAGGCAATTTCTTCAAATCTGTCACAAATGTTCACTTAAAATCACAGATTTACTGGTTAGATTTGGGTGGTCAAAGGTCACAGTGACCTCACACAACTTTTTAGACCAGATGTCACTTGAACTGAAAGATGAGCTGATCCAATTTCAGTTGTCAAAGGTCACAGTGACCTCGGTAGCATTTTTAAATTTTTTTTGTCATTTCCGTAGCTGGAATTATATTTAAAATTAAATAACATATGATATAAAGTAGAATGGGTTGGAGTTTAGTGAGTTGATTGTGCACATTTTGTTGAAGGGAGCTTGTGATACCCACTTGTAGCAAGATGGCCAACAGTAGTCATCACGTGCTGCTGATTGAAAAAAAGAGATAATGCAAATGTATCTCACATTTGCATTTTATTGAGCTATTCAATTAAGCATATTAAAAGCAGGATATAAGGACCATTAGTTTCGTATCAGTCCCTCACTAAAGCTTACTGTTGCATCACTTAATAGCAACAAAAAAGAGTAATTTTCTATTTTCAGGCTTAAGATTACTGGCAAGATGTAAAACGTATTGATCAAAGGCTTCTAGAAACACGGGAAGCTTTTAATTTGCCGTGCATTTATTTCTGTAGCCTAAGTGATTTATCCTGGGGGTTCATTAGCGATGCCCTGGTGCTCTGGATGTGAAACCTACAGCCTCGAGCAGCCCGGCTTTTAGTCCGCTCCCCAGGCAGCTCCCAAGTTATCAGAGGTAATCCAGCTTTCAGAACGTTATCACGTACTGATGGGAGCAGCGACGGGGAGAGTAAATGAGAAAGGGGCTGTTCAAGAGAGAGAGAGCTGATCTGTTCTCTATCCAATATATTCAGGTTGAGTCTCACATACTTTTCTCTTCAAATGATTTTTTAGAGGGGGGCTCTGGGGGTTTCAGTGTCTGTGTTTCTGTCGATCGATCCTCCAACTTTGTTCCAGACTGAAATAACCTAAAAACTATTGGATGGATTGCTTTAAAATTCCGTACAGAATAAACATGGCTTTGGTGATCCCTTCATGTTTCATGTAGCCCCATCAGCAGGTCAAGGTTTTCATTTACCCTGTGAAATATCTCAACATCTGCACGTCTTTGCAGAGATACTCACAGTTTCACTCTTCCCACAGTCCAAAGACCTGATGGAGCAATAGACTTTACCTTTTTATGACATAATGCACAAAAGGTTGTTGTACTAGAGTCTGGGAAGTTTTTACAAATATAAAACCTTTGTGGTTAAACATAAAATAATATATATATTTGCCATTCATGTCAAAAGTTTTACAGACCTCTTATTTATGATGAACATACTTCCATGATTCTGATTCGCTGTTGATTATGTGGCTTTGACATTGTTTTACCCAAGTTAGACTTCATGCAGTCGAAGATCTTGATCTCTTGACCTTGTTTTTGTCCAACTAACAGCGTCTTTTTCTCCGTCCCTGTCCTTTGTCTCCCCGTGTCTCCAGGAGCAGCCAGGGCTTCATGCACATGAAGTTGTCGCGGACGAAGGAGAACAACAACAAGTACATCCTGGGCCAGAACAGCTGCCCGTTCGACAGCGTGCCTGAGATCATCCATTTCTACTCCAGCCGCAAGCTGCCTATCAAGGGTGCCGAACACATGTCCCTGCTCTACCCTGTAGCCATTAGGACACTCTAGTGCCATGGGTCCCCTGCAGGCGTCGGCCCCCCTGCAGCACTCACTGGACCACCCTCAGTGGCTCCACTCTTCCCGTCCGCCCCGCGGGCTCATGGGAAGAAGAACAGTGGCCTCCCAAACTGCTGATCCTCACTCACCTCAAACCTGTTTTGAAGGCCTACTGCATACTATCTCATTCTGACGGACTCAATGTTTGCAAAAAAAAGTCTTTATTATTTTATGTTATTATATTCTATTTTATTTTTGTATTTATGACAGTCACCCAATTCATTACGTCACAGACTGAGGAACATCATTTCATTCATTCTGGAGCTGACCCCGCCCGGCACTAAGCACTCACAGAAAAAGAAAGGTACATCATCAGACGTAGCTTCTATCCTAACCTGCTCTTTCCTCAGCACAGTTGTGTGTGTGTGTGATTTTCTCCTTTTGGTTGGGCTCTGCTGTTATTGTAATTGTTTGTAAGGGAACTTGAAGATTGTAAGCGCCGTGGTAAGGAAAGCGACTTTTATGGGGCACGGGAGGGATATCGTCCACATGGGCACCGTACAGTGTCCAGGATATTGAATACATTTGCCGTGTTATGGATGGTATTTCCCCAGCTGAACGGAGACAACAGGCCTGTGAGCTGTGCAGATTGATCTCTCTATCTTGTCATAGTGCATGCTGTCTGCTCTCCATCACCGCGTGGCTGTATCACATCACTGACAGTGTAAGTACCACAGTGGTGAGACAGGCAGGGGAGCATGATGGATGGCTCGTCCCATCCGACACAGTACAATTGGCCGAGGCAAGAGACCAGAGCCTGTCCGAGTGGACCAAATTACCCCCCCGCCGCCCCTGCTTAGTGTGGCTTTGCATCGGGAGAATGAAATATGCCTGCATTGTCTACCTCAGAAAAATCAATTTCATTCGCCCATCTGCAGATCAATAGGTACAATGGGATTGCAGACATCGATCTGCCCCCCCCCCCCCCGACATTCCCAACCCCCCCAAAATGCATCATTGCTTTTAGGAATATGTTTTTTTTAATACAATTAATCCAAGATTTTTTTTTTTCCTAATGAAAACATTTTTTTCATAAAAAGAAGAGAAAAAATGTTTGTTTTTTCCAGATTCGCAATTGTATGTAGTCACTAATATGATACTATGTGATGTCAGTAACAGATGTTTGGTTAATGCCTTATAATGCATGGGTCAAATCAGTCCGAGAGATCAGCTGGTTTCTAATTCTGCTTTTATCGATTGTTCTGTGACTGTAATTAATTCTGCGGTAATTGTTACTGATGTGTTACTCCTGTGTGACATCCACCCACCCCCCCCATCGGCTCCTCACCCTCATCGTCCTGTGCCGATGTGATCACGTTTTTTGGGAACTTCTCCAGCCTCTTCTAACTGTGGTGCTTTGCATTTTTCGTTGCTTCAAGTTCCGCTCAATGCACGTTTGCCTCAGTGGCCACGACTCGAGTCCCGGCGTCTCAGGACCAACGGGATCGTCGGAGCCGCACGCGAGAGACAGTGGCCTATTCTCCTCGGACCAATCACAACGCAGCCTGTTTGAACCGGATTAAGACCTACCTTTGACCTGTCATGCTCTCTGTCATCGACCCTTTACTACCAGATGTGCATACGTGTGTGAATGTGAGTGAGGAATGCATGTGTCCGGTGCTGGTGTGCTAATGTGCACAGACTGTCTGAGTTCTAGTGTTTTTAAACCCGCTGGTACAAACTGGTGAGAGTTATTGATCAGATCTCTCTTTTTTTCTTGAACTTGAAATAAGCAACTACGAGTCGAAAATGTTCCTGTCGCGGTTTCTCATTGACCACATTTAATTTTAGCAACTCACAGTAATGACCTGTACGTATTGGGACCTGCTCTCTGCAGTTTACTGAAACAATATTCCAGCCCACAAAGAATAATACTGCTGAGAAGTCCCAGCAAGAATTCACTGTAAGATCCAACTGTTTTCACAGAGTTGCAAAATTAAATCGTTTTTTTGGTTTATGGGCAAATCCTAATAAAAAATGTTAAATGTTGGGCCGCTTCCTCTGAGCTTTAAATGGCCGACACCAGGAACCAGAAGCGTGACCTCTGAGTACACATTTTGGCTGCAACTCTATCCAGCCTGTGCACTGTGCAACTGTAGAAACTGCAGTCGCTGAAGGGAAACATGATTGTGGGAGTGTGTGCCTCCGCCAAATACGATGACATGTGATGGTACAAAAATGTCCACAGGGAAGAAATGTAATCAGCAGAATGACCTGAATAGTTAGAAGCCGTTTGCAGACAGTGGGATGTGCACGTTGCCGGGGCGGCGTGCACGTTGTCGGGGCAACGTGCCGCTAGACGAGTGCAGAGCGTTACATGAGGGTGTCTGTTCATGTGAGGAGGCAGCCGCTACAGCTTTAGTAGGGATTAGAATGTTGTTGCAGTGGACCTATGTATTTCCTTGAAAGAAGATTTTGCAGATTTAAAATAAACTATGTGTGATAGATGTGTATCCTGTATGTTGTAAATGTTCCCCGTCGAAGAGATCAGACAGTAGAGGCTCTTTATTCAGTTACTGCTGCTCATGAGTATGTCTCTACCATAGGGACGAGCCTGTGTGTGATGGCCACACCGCTGCGAGAGAGGCCTTAGCTTTGACAGAGGGAAATGGTGGGAGGGGGAGAACGGGGGGGTGCGGCAGAGTGGAAGGTGTTAGGACACGATGATGGATTCTCTGCAATCAGCAGACGCATTCTTCACATTGGTGAGTTTCTTATATTAGAACCTGAAAGAGCCCTTCCCCTCCCAGAGAAGTGTCTTAAAGTGTGTGTGTGCATGCATGAAGCAGTGTTTGAGTGTGTGTGTGTGTGTGAGTGTGCACTGGTGTAAGCAGCCATCTGCCATTGACTTGCCCTGTGTGTATAGTGTATCACTTTACTGTGGTAAAGTGGCATGTGTGCGTTTCCTTTGTGTACATTGTCGTGCCACGTTATGTATGCACTACTATAACATATCTCTGTACAGTCCCTCATGGCCAAATGTATATACTGAATGTATTGTATGGGGACGTAGAGGCATCAAGGTTCAAAATAAATAAAATTGGGTTTATGAGTTTAAACGTGCGACCGGATATATTTGGTTTGACTTGCAACACACATTGAACACAGACACAATAAAGCAAAAGTATAATTATTTATTATGGAGAAAAGCCCCTGTATCCTCAGCTGGTTACCATGGTGAAGCCCTTTGATAGATAGTGAAGAGCCACCGCTGTTTGAGTCAAGGACAAAACGCTGGAGCTATTATCAAACCAGTACTCCAGCTCTTGTTCTCTATTGATCCACTTTCCAGCACCGTGCTGTAACATTTATTTTGACTCTGCTGCTCATGCCAGCAGTTTCCTCCTGATGTGTCTGCGTGAAGCTGCTGCTCAAGTTCCTCCTGTTCTCACAGCCTGCAGGTCCATTTGATAACAGAGTCATTCACGGCAGCATCTTGTGCATGTGAGCGGTTTTAGAGCATGCTGTGACTTCAATGAAGTGCAAATCACATGTGCCTCTAGACATTTGAAGAAAGTATTTACCTCAAGTGATCAACTCAAACATTTCTTAGCAAACAGAGGAGACGCTGCAGTGTTGATTTTCAGGTCACCGGTAAGTTTGCTGAAAGAACTCTTACTCGTACTTTTACAAATGTTCTGCATTTACACACATACACACACACACACACACACACACACACACATTCATACAGTGCATCTATGTACATACTTTATATGACACACAGTAGATGCACAATTTGCATTTCTCGCACAGTGTCGGCACAGCCTTCAGGGATTCTGTATCTTGCCCAAGAGCACTTGGCACGCAGAGTGGTGGAGAATGGAATTGAACTGACAACCTTCTGGTTAGTGGACAACCCACTTTACCTCCTGAGTCACAACCGCCAATACACACTAAATCAGGGGTCTTCAACGTTTTTCAGGCCAAGGACCCCAAACTGGTGGAGAGATGGAGTAGAGACCCCCTACTATATATTGTATAAATTTGTGTTTTATATTAAACTGGGCCTAGTGCCCTGTATAAACATAGCTACCCTGTTATTGTGCATTCAATACTAGCTATTCAAATATATCACAGGCCACTGACATTTATAAACATACATCTAGCATACAACACTGAGCTATTAAAGTAATTCACAGATTCATGTTTTTATTTTAAACATACATGTATTAGAGGCAGGGAATCCTCAAGCCATCTGTGGATGCCACACATACTCCCACATTAGTGAGATGTCGGACCTTGATGGGTAGCACACAACTTATCTAACCTTGGACGGATGGAGGCTGTCAGGCAGAGGGTCAAATCAGCCTCACAATATGTCGGATGCATGTTAATGTGTATTTAAAGACATTTAAATTTCACTACCCCCCTGCAGTACCTCCGAGGACCCCCTAGGGGTCGCGGACCCCCTGTTGAAGACCTCTGCACTAAATGATTTGGAATAATAATCCCTATTCAATATTCATGTGTTACCAACAACATGTCCATATTTGTTTAAAAACTGAATAAATGGACTGCAAGTGTGCAAACTGAACACAGCCTGTTTCCCCCATAACGGGTTCTATATTTGCTCTGTAAACAAATACAAACACAACCAAGTTTAATGCTTTGCAACAACAAAGACTAAAAACAAGATGCATATTATTGTGTTTATGCTTTGAACTATATGCAAACCACAGTCAGTTTAGATGCACATTGCTGTTATTTTCTCTGCGTTCTCCACCTTGATTACTTTTTCAGACACACAGCTATCACACACCCTGGGGTGCAGCATGGGAAGGAAACTGCAGACTCCAGTGTTCAGTGCTGCTGAAGGGAACGTTTGATAGTGAGATCGCCGTTACCTTCACACTAAAAAGCCCTTTCCCAGCTGTAGCATTTTTCACGGAGAACGTTTTGGCCACCAAACAACTGGCAGGCCTTCAGGAGAGGGGGCGCAGGTAGGGATGTGAAGAAAGGGAACGCTGAACGCTGCACCGCCTCTCGAGCTGGCACAACCTGAAACACACTCACTCACCTCGAGCTCGGAGCCAGGCGGTGAAGAAACCTTGTCTTCACTGCCTCTGACAGGGAGAGTTTGGCAGCTACAGGCTCATAACGGCTCCAAAACTGTGTGTGTGCAATAGCTAACATGTTTATTCTGCAGAGAGAGAAATCAAATACATCATTGCTTCATTTCGTGTGAGAGCTTCTGAGGATTTTCTTCAAAATGGCTACAAAAGTTTGAACCAAAAAGGTCAGGAATCTAAAATTAGAATCGATTCAACATTGTTCAAATGGCTCCACGTGTCATTTCAGATTGATTCGTTTTTTTTCTTATCTAGTCTTACTCTTATCAAATCCACGACTTCAAACAAGCATATTTTAAGTTCGTCTGTAACTCATCACCGTGGTTTCCGGCCTGATCTTTGCTTCTCCCTCCGCTGCAGCTCCTTTCTCCTCCAGAGAAGCTCCATCAAGAGTTAAAGCACCTGGGATGAAATGCATCAAAGAGGCTTTTGTGGGCAGGGAAAAAAAAAGAATGCTGGGAAAAAAGAAGGGGAAGAATAGAAACGCAGCTTGAAAGCAATGAATGGGCCACAGAGGGATAGAACGGCCTTGTGTCTGTCGGAAGCTCATTTCATATTCCGCTCAGTCACACCGGGCACAAAACAATCTCAGGTAACAGACCGTATGTTAATAACCCGTGAAGTGCCCTCTTTCCACAAAGACAAAGGCAGACGGAGCACATCATATCAACCTTGTCTGCTCCTCTGGCACGACGGAGGGCTTCACCCTGACAGAAAAGCACCGCTTTTGTTCTGGCGTGATTGGACGAGCTTTTACAACGTCTCTAAAGATTTGGAATTGATTGTTTCTATTGGCGTAACACGTTGGCCTGTGAGGACGCGGTGCAGATTCTCGCTCATTACCTGGATCCCGGGTCAGCGCAGGAGTAATTGGGCAGGTGTGCACCAACGTCCAAGCTGCCGGCTGCAGCTTCATATGGAAGCAACTTTTCCAGTTGTTCAGGCCTCTTCCTGCTCAGGGAATGAGTTTTTAAAAGATATGCATCAGTCAGTATGGTAACTAAAAAAAGACGTGAAAAAGGACAAGTGATCACAAAGATAAGGTTAAACAGTATAAAGGAAACATTACTACTGCTGCCAATGAATGACTTATATAAATGACTGTTGAATGACCCACAGTCCCCTTACGAAACCAAATTTAAATTCCCTCGAATCAGATTTTTGGGGATCTGCACCAAATAAAACACACTCATAAATATCAGTCCCCTAAACATGTCTGATTTATCTTTTCCATCGACATGCATGAATCATTCTCTTAGAAAAGCACCAGAATGTAATGGGTTCTTTTCTGGGTCACGCCCCACTTCTCCACAAAAGTTCATGGAAATCAGTCGAGTGGTTTTTGCATATGATATAACCATTCTACAAACAAACTGTATTCTCTCTCATCTGTTGGATTTACAAAGTTTTATTTGTTTTACTCCAATTTGAACCTTTTTATGCCTCTAGTTTTAAAGAGATGAATATACAATTTAAATATGGCAGGAGTCACCAGGTTTTAAATATTTTATATATCTAAAAGGTGATGAAAGTGTCGACGGCTGTTCTGTCATCTCACTTCTGTCTCGTCACAGAGGATTAATATCAGTCCGGGTCCTGAGAGGTCACACACGGTCCATACTCCTGTGGGAGTGGCTCAGGGCTCACAGCAAGAAGGGGCCTAAATGTGATGTGTGCAATAACATCTCCTCTATACCGCCTGTGACGCTGTGTCCTATACCGTCACCATGACAACTTCCCATGGTGATTCTCCACAGTGAATTGTTTAGAGTAGCCTGAAAGCTGCCGTTAAGAAGGATGAGGTAGTCATGTGTGCACGAAAAAAATGAAATATTGATTTACTATATAAATATGAAAACTATTTACTATACTGCGACATGTGATTTCAACAAGGGGGAAGCAAATTCAGCTACTTTTTCACCACAGTCTCAACAGTCTCCTTTTTGTCAGACGTGCCGGAGAGACAATGAGGCCTTTTATTCACCTTGACTCCTGTTGCAGCCAGGATGCAGATAAATCAGCAGGGTGCCAATCCTTTTTATATTTTAAAAACACCCTTGGAGGCCGTTGGGAGGTGGAGACCGGCTGCAGGTGTGTGTGCATATAAAACAGACGACGGGGACAGACGGACACAAATCGCCAAGCTCATGAAAGCACCAATCCTCTGATTGAGCTGTCACAGATGCAGTCATAAAACTAAGCAGGGCAATTACTGTAGATGGAGAAAGGAAGCAGAGGAGGAGGCAATATGTCCTTCCACCCCCCCTCCACCAAGATACACACAATGAGGGGAGACAATGAGACAAAGCAAGTGTTTGTCTGTGATAAGGCTGGGGGGACACAAAGGGGAGGAGGGGGGGCTCAGCTAATGGAAGCGATGTCCTGACAAGCCCATCAACGTCTCCGAGGAGGATCTCAAGCCGTCACCTTATCTGTGCAACTTTCATTTCTCTGTTACAGGCTGTCTGAGCTCACTGTCCTGTCTGAAATATGAAATCACACAGCTACGGATAAACTAACCATTTATTAAACGCTGATCCACAGAGGGCAGATCAACAGCGGCCATTTACATTTAGGGAACGAGGGAAAAAAGCAAATAACCGGTTGTTACACCCGGAGGTCAGTGTGTGTTCTGGGATGACCGGTAATAGAACTACTGCATTGCCATCTAGTGTACAAAGATGGGTACTGCATCAGCTGCAGGAAGATGACGTAGCCGCAGTAGATGATTAGTAGAAAGGGTATTTTCACTGTAATTTCATCCCTTAGTAACATACTGAGAGAATGTGTGACTAATTTGCTCCTGGATTTCATAAACATCCTGAAATAAAACATCCAAGGGTTGCATTCATTACTATTTAAAGTTTGATGGATAGATAGACTGGGGTGATGTATTTCCAACCAATAACAGGAAGACTTCTTGAGTTGTTGAGGTAAACATGTCTCATTTTATTACAAGTCAAATCAATACAAACAATGTGTCATGACCTGCGGTAATGGGAGCTGAGTTGAAATGGTTCATGTGTGTTTATTTTTAAAAGTGTATGTCTCTTTTCTGTAATTTCTGAGCAGCAGCATTACAAGCCTCCTCACGCTCTGTCCTCTGTCCTCTGTCCTCTGTCCTCTGTCCTCTGTCCTCTGTCCTCTGTCCTCTGTCCTCTGTCCTCTGTCCTGGGTGTGTGTGACCTCAGAGTCCTGGGCCTCCAGCGAAGATGAGCTCCAGGGCGGCCTGGATGTCCCCCCCTGTGGCCTGCAGCGCCCTCAGCATCAGCTCCTCGTCCTGGATCCCCATGTCCCTGAGCTGCTGCATCTGGGACTGCCAGCGTCCCTGGTCAAACCAAAACACATTATGATTAGTCGAAAGATCCTCCTGGGGTAACAGTTCTGCCGGCGTAGAACATACCTTCAACTGCTACCACTAAAATACTTCATTAATAAATCATTTTAAACGCTACAACATTTCCCAAGCACATTTCCCTCCATGAAGTGAATATCGGCCGGCTCCCGGTCTCACCTGCAGGGCGGACATGTTGGTGGCTTGCAGAGCTTGTTGTAGAGCCTGGCTGAACAGATCGTTACTGACGGGGGTGCCTGCTGGCATCGGGGCTACGCCACTGGAGGGGTCCGACTACATCGAATACAGAAATACAGTTAAGGAAAAAAAAAAAAGCTAAGATAAAAGTATTATCTGTAGGAGTATGGCCAGGTTTGATTTTGTCCAACCTGATGAATTCTAAATCAAACCAACGCAGAGTGCTTTTTAACACCATTAAGCCTGTTTCTGACCACAGTAACCAGCTTATTGCTTTAAAATGTGATTCATATGATGTCATCAGGTCTAGGGGTGTCACAATACCAAAAATTCAGTAGTCTGTGCCAATACCAGTAAAATAACACGATTCTCGATGACAATTTCGATACCACAGTAAAACAAAAAGGATTAAAAGTGCATTCTTTGGATGTTGTTAATGTCATATATGGTAGTTTAATGTGCATGCACATATACTGTGGGTTATACGGTAGTTGCGGACGCATGTGAGTGACGCATGTGAGTGACGCATTGTTGTGAGACACATTATGCATTAAAGCGAGCTTAGCATTGATTTTCAGTTAATATGAATCAGAAATCACCTTGAATTCTTTAAAGAAATCCGGATGACGGTTCTTCAAAAAAATGGGCATCGTCTGTGTTTTGTTATCTTAGTATCGAAAGGTATCGTAAGTATCGGTTCTCGTGACATCCCTAATCAGGTCTAATCTGTGTGTGTGAAGTGTTAATCGTTACTGCACAGTTTGAGCCTGGTTGAAGTTGAAATGCTCTAGAAAATGGGGATTTTTCTCAGTTGATGTTCATCAGTTCAGTGGTTTAAACAGAAAATGTGCAATGGTTTGTACATATTTTTGTAAATGTAAATCGATCGCACCTGGCTTGCTGTGGTGGGCGTGACTGCGCTGCTGTCCGGCGTGCTGGCCAGGGCCAACGCCGTCGCCAGCTCACTCTGCGTGATTGGCCGAGGGCCTGCGGCTCCGCTGTGGCTCAGAGACACTGGGCGCATTCCTGCTGAGCCCCCCGCTCTGCTGGAGGGTTCCACTGGACTTCCCCCCTGTCGCACACATTCAGAAACACAGGTATGACCTAATGACCTCAGGATTATCACCTCCTGAACAGGATGTGTGAGGACGAGCAGGAACCGCAGTGACTCACCGAATTGTAATCGTCGTCGTCGTCGGACATGGCATCAAACATGAAGCCTTCTGGGAAACACAAATAATAAGCCATACGTTTTTAAGTGGAAACAACAAAAAAATATTATTGTAGGTGAATCAGAAGAACTTTTTTCCTCTCAAACATAAGTGAACTATTTTAAAAGACCAGACACTATACTGCTATCAAAAACATTGAACCATTACCACTTTAATTCAGTTGTTTTCATATTTAGAGCTTTTCAACAGCAAACTGATAGTTATTAGTTTTACTATTATTAGTTTTGCTGTTGGTGAACTGACCAGGCACATCATTGTAGGAGCCGGAGGACACCTGGCGAGAGGAGCTGGCACTGGACTGCGTTGACATGCTGCCCGCCACAGAGTGCAGGACCAGGATGATGGCGTTGACAAGCGCTGGGTGGGAACTGATTAATCTGGCGACAGACAAAGTAGAGATGTGGGAAATTAACTCAGCCTACAATTGTGTACGTGTGTGCCAGAGACCAAACAACAAAGACAAGCAGCACTCACATATCCAACATGGCCGGGTCTGTGAACTGCACGAAGAGGCCTTTGTCTTGGAGAACACCTGAACAGATCCACGGGGCAAATGTTACTATTTACATATTTACACGATGCAATCAAATACAAGCGAGCAGGTCTCACCTAAAGCGATCGGGTCTGATCGGAGTCCCGGAGTGGCCACGATGATCTGATCCAACGACTCTTTATTCGTTAGCATTTTATAAACCTATATGTGTGGGAGACAGACAGAAAGTGCCATTTTAGAAATGTTTCACTGTGGTAACTAAAATGTGTCAATGTCTACTCACATATTGTAAATCATTTATTTCAGAATTATATCTAGTTTTAACTGAAGACAATACTGTTTTTTGAAGTAAAGTAGAATTAGTTCCCCACTACCGACACCGATGTGTTATGTGGATGGAGATAAACCAGCGAGTCGACAGCTTGTCAGACAGAAATGATCAGCAACGAATGGAACCACTTCACTGCCCAAACATTTTAAATCATAATACAGCTCTGAATATATAAATCCTCAACAACACAGTAAATCTCTGGTGTACTCCCACGATTGTTGATGCTGTCAGAGTTTAGTAATATTGCTTTGTTTTCTACAAAATAAAACCGTGCCGTGAGAGGAATCCTCTCCAGATGCTGAGGTCAGTCGTTGGTTGAAACTTTTCTTCAGTGCTCTGTTGGGATATCAATGTTTTCTGAGATGACCCCGTCTGCTGCGGACCAGAATCTCCATCAACACATTGGTTATTTGTGCCAACATCTGTGAAGCTGTATCAATGACTGAGCTGCCAAAACCAGTTTGGAGAAGAATTATATGCCCTTTCCTATCTGACCTATCTCGTTTCCACTCAAACTATTTGTGTCTGGTTGGTTTACAGTGTTTCAGGAAGGTGACAGATAATCTTGGACCAGCTCTGAGCCGCCCGGGTTCTGTTCACACTAAAGTCTAGCTACAGTGATCCTGTCAGAAGTAAACGGCTGTGAAGGTGCAGCTACACAGATTTCTCAAGTCAAACAGATTTCAGGTCAAAGACCAAAAACTAGTGCAGCAAAAACACCCGAATGCATTCCTGCATTCTACAGTGAAGGACGACATCATTAATGTGTTACTATGTGTGAGGCCTGAGAAAGTTCCCAAACTCTGCTGGACGCAGTTCATTATCTGGGTCAAATCCCACAGACCAGGTTTGGGTTGAGGAGAGGATGAACTCTATGTCCTCACCCCACACTGTCTAATTTAATGACCATTGTGCAAAGTTTTCAAAAAGATCAGAGATGTAGAATATGATCATTAGGATTTCATCAGATATGTGTGCAGCTGTTTCCTGTTTATGCAATCCTTTGGGACTTTTTGCTGTTTAAATACAAAAAAAGTTGGTTAAATGCAAGACTAGTTTTCATTTTTTCTGTCTTATAAGAAGAAGTTAATGTCTTGAATCTAGAACAGTATTGATTTTGTAGCGCTTACATCAAGTTAAATACCCCTTGAGATGATGACAGGATGGTAAATTACGGCTTATTATGGCAAAAGAGCACTGCCTAATACGAGTCAGGAATACAAGTAGGTGGTGGACTTAAATCTAGAACAGTGTCACAATTATAAAACTAAAAATAAGTTAAATACGCTTGAAACAAACAGGACAAAAAAAGATGCTACTTTTGAGGGGAAAATACTATTTTTGAGCATCACAGGCTTATTATGAGACACAAAACATCACAATACTAGTAAAATATAGCAAAAAATGAGTTTTCCCAGCGAATTTCAAGATCACTCTTATCTTGTAAGGCTTAAATATAAAGTCTTATTTCAAGAAATCTTACCAAGCAGTTTTGACTTGTTCCATTGGCAGATTTTTTGACTTGTTGTCTCTGGGTTTCCTCCCACACTCCAAAGACACGCAGCCTATTTTAATCGGAGATTCAAACTGTCTGTATAGGTTTGAATATGAGCGTGATTGGGTTTTTTTTTTTGTCTCCACATGCCAAGCCTGCGATCCACTGGGGACATGTCCAGGGTGGACCCTGCCTTTTGTCCAACGTCAGCTAGGATTGGGTCCAGCCACCCTAAGGCAGGCGATAATATATACTAGTATATTACCAGGCCAGTAAATCTAAACAAGATCCAAACCAAAGACTGAGATTTTACCCTAAAGAATGAGCACATATTTGGGGAGAGAGAGAGATCACGTGAATACTGAGTTTCTAAACATTGGCAGATACTTTAGTCCATCATTTACACTCTGGAGCTTTGTAGGGAGAATATTTCCCAGGGCAGCTTCCTGTCGGCTCTTCCTTGCTGGACACTGTGTTTCCTACTCACTGAGTCTCTGTAGGAAGAGTTGAGAGAGTGAAGAGCCGCGTGAAACACTCTGAACTCTCTGGCTGCAGTCGCTCTGTTCACAGGCTCTGGAGAGGAAACACACACACAATTAGATTCAGATTTTCAGTTTCCCGGACAATACTCAAACACAAATCTCACACCACACACACACGCACCTGGATTCATCTCGGGCTCCGGCCAATTCTTTTTGAGGATGTGCAAGGTGGATCCTGGTTGAATCCCACAGGCGTCCAGTGTGAGATCATCTTTAAGTTTCCGCCCACAGTGGACCAGCTCTGATCAGCAACAAGAACACACAATGAGAAGATCACATGGCACGGTAGTGGAGTGGTTGTGTTGCCAGTGGCTCACACAAACACAAACACACACGAAGACATAGACACAGACACATTTCCCCCCCAGCTGGAACAGACCTATGAGCTCAGGGTCCGGGATGGAGTCTGCGAGCTGAGCTGCCACAAGTTGCTTCAAGGTGGCAACCCTGTATCCTCCGGGTGACACGTCCCCGGGCATCATGTCCGGGAAGTGGAAGGTGGATTTGGGCCGATCCGCCAGCTTCAGAGACAACCGCCATTCTGAGGACATCATGTCTGTCTCACCACAAGAGACACAAGAGACAGTGTTGACACGGGAGCTAGCTGCTGAAATGACTGCGAGGACATTAACTGTCAATGTGTTCGCTGGAAGTCAAATATTATCATTCGTATTTCTGTTATGTGTGTAAAAGCGGAAACTCCTAACAGTGATAGGTTCTTTATGGGAGGAAAAGCTGTTAGCATCGACGGCTAGCTACTTAGCCTTTGCGACATAACTGCTTCGGTTTGCTGAGTTAGACGCGAGCTGTAGGTTTAGTATCGTTTGTTCAAACAACGCGTTGATAGCATTGATATAAATGTCCAACAGAAACAATACTTCTATCAAATAACTGCAGACTCACCGCTTGTTTGTTGACAGTCGATTCACTTCCTGGCTTTAGTCAGGTGGTCCGAGGAACGTTCACGTCCCCTGTGCAAAGTGAGGAGATTTTACCTACTCTGTGTTCCCCAATGTAGCTATGTCTATTATCACTGGAAAACTGTACTACATGCACGCGCGCACGCACGCACGCACGCACACACACACACACACACACATTTCCTTTCTTCTCCTCCAACATGTTCCAAATTGATTTTCCTGTTGCATATTCAGGATTTTCCAAAAGCTGTGTAATGTTTCAGGCAGATGTGATTCCAGACAGCAGTTGTGCTGTCTGTGTTGAAACGATCACCAGTCAAACTAGAAGTGAATTTTTAGAAGAATCTCTGCTCACAAAGCGTAGAGCTTTATATCCACAAATCCATGTTAATGAAAACACAAAGTGGAAAGTGGTCATTTAAATACATCTCTCTTTATGTATAGAAATATAGTTTTCATCAGTAGCAAGATAACAAAAAGTCAATATATATTTTGATATAACGTTTATGCTTTGTGTAAGCAAAGTGAGGAAGTATAACACAAAATTGATCTACCTCAGTTTTGCTGTTAATCAAGTGTTTGTCAAAAGTTTAAAACTACAATCTCAATCAGGAGCAAAACAAATTGTTTAAACTAATATATATTTATGTATATAAGAGATTTATTGTGATATTTATCAATGTTGAATTATGTGAAATATGTTTTCTTCATAACACTTTATGCCGTATCCCCATAATATCGTCCCTATTGTGATTATAATCGCGACTGATATTAATTGTTTATTTCTACTCCTTCTTATTATTAACAACACTATTACTGTATTAATATTATTATTAATAATAATAATTAATGTATTTCTGCAGCACCTTTCAAACAGCCATTACATAGAGCTTCACAAAGAAGACAAATAAATAAAAGAATACAAAACAAAAGAAGCAAATCAATGCAACCTATTTCAGAATCAAAGATAGCTAATTTTTGACTAAATCTGAAATCAGAGACGGCAGATTAAATCAAACAGCATCATTTAAAGGTCGCTGACAAGGCAAAAGCAATAGAAAGTGATATTGCAATAATATCAGCCATATCGTGTTATTAATCGATGAGACAGATATGAGGATTTTCATCTTGACCATATGAAAAAGTTATAAACTTTATACAGCACTTTTCAAAAACGTGTTCATTGCTCAGGCTTAAAAACAGAAAATAGAAAATAAAACATCACCCAGCTATATACTGTGTAAACTGCCGTGGTGCGTTCATGGAGCGTATGATAAATCAAAGTCCCACCATAATGCTATAGATATTAAAAGTGATGTCGGGTGTCCACAGACAGAGTCTCTCTCCACACACACACTTGATTACAGTATATGATCCACTGCAGCAGAGTGGAGGTGCGTTCACGGCCGCTGCGTTCAAACAGTTAACTCCGGGGGTCTGCACTGAGCAGCCTGGTTTCCCCCCGGCATGACGTCACTGCTGGACAAAGCAGCAAGGAGTGGTTTCAGTGAAGAGAAGCGTCCCAGATCAATGGAGCAAACCCAGAGAGTGTGAAGATACAAACTGCAAATCCTGTACTTCTATCCAGCGGCACACACCCTGAGAAGAACAGGACAGTTGTTGTTTCTCCCACAGAGGAATGAGCCACTGAGGGGAACACGTCGACTGGAGAAGAGTCCCCGCCGCCGGACTGCTGGAGCTCTTTCTAAGTTTGGTTTTCTACTAACATGGTAAGACTGGAGAACCCGAGCAGCTGTTTTTATGTAGATGTAACTTAAAGTACAAGAGTAAAGTTCAGTTACGTGTGAAGAGGAGCAACAGCTGGGCAGCCCAGGGCTCATGAGGTCAGAGCAGTTGGTTGTTCAGCTCTCCTCTCTGCCCCATCCTCTATCTGCTCTGCTGGCTGTTTATATATATAAATATATGAACTATAAATACTCACTGCAGATACGTGCTAAGCTGTGTTATATTGTTCCTCAGATGCTGCAAGTAACAGTCATGACAGAAAAGTACTGCGCCTCCTCTCGACAAGAAGGGAACACTGCATCAGTGCATTTCATCAGTGCAACTATCATAATTCAAAATGGGGCCATGGAGGTGCTTTTTCATTTACTGACACCAGACGTGACGAGGTTGCCAAAAATAAACCCGCAACCAGTGTATGACTTAGATTATAAACAAGGGCCAATTTATATTTGTATTTTCTGTAAATGTGTATCGAATGTGATATACTTTCTATTATTGTCATTGCAGAGAGAACTAAAACACATCAGACAATACAGCTGACAACTGCTTAAAATTTGAGTAAGGAATTAAATGATGAAAAAGAGATTACAATAATTATCCCAGTATAATTTTCATCACTAGCAATATAACAAAATCTTCCAGTTGCTATATTTCTTATTGGTTCAAGCATGATAAACAGGTATGATACATAAGTGCTTTTAATGTTGAGTTTAAAACCACAGCTTTCACTCACTTTCAATAACATGTGACATTTATCCTGATAATTATCAGTAACGACTGAATAAAGAAAGCATTTTGATCTTATTTCTTGCCCTACTGCCCTGTAAACAAAGATACATAAAATATATTAAAACATACTTAAATAGTATGTACAAGTATGTACAGGTCTAATATATCAAAACAGTGAGAGGGCTTACTATAAAAGAATACTTATCTGTTTTAAGACTTCAGTAGAAACATGTAAGGTACTGATGGATGCCAACATGGAGATTCATATACATCTGCCTTCATACAGGGTGTAGTTGGATTAAGACCTGTGCAGGTTTGATACATGTAGGTATCAGTATAGACTCAGTAATTCCCAACCTGCTGTTTGAGAACTAACAAGCGGTCCGAAGACCAAACTGATCAATAAGAGTATATTCAAAATAGGGAAAAATCGGCTACACCAACCTATGCTTATTTTTCAGACTTTAATGTTATCATTGCTGCTATTTTTACTACCAAGAGAAGGTTGTGGAACCACTGGGACAGAGATGCTGTGCTTCAGGTTGTAGTAAGGATGTTGCCTGTCCTCACGCTGCTCTTATCACATGATAGTGAGGCTGTGCTCAGCTGGCAGGTACAGCTTCCCGTGGGATGTAAGAGGATGTAGTATTTACCACTCTGACAACTTGTATGGGAAACGATCGCTGATACAGCGGAGAGATAATAATATTATCTGACATTGTACAGGATGCTCCGCTGCAAGTTTTGCCAGGGATGTGATTGCTGGTTCATACCCTTATTTCTTATGCTTATTATTTCACAGATAGCGCTGGTACAGATTGTCAAGCTGTCATTATATAAAAGTTATGCTAAAGTGGCTGCTGGTCTACACATGACTAAGGATGTTGGAGAATGTGTCACATGCATTTTGCTGCTCTTGAGAAGATGCAGTTGCTTTACAGTTGTTGGCGCCTCACCTAATTATCTGTCAGATAAAACTGTGCAGTCTGGTGCTGCCTTCTCGTACCTTGTTTTGAATCGCTGTGTGAGACTGATGGTCGGCCTCATTTGAACCGTAAATTGCAGTTTTCATAGTTTGAATGGAAGTTGGCAAGAAAGAACTTTCATAAAACTTCTTGGCCATAAAGCTTTCTTGAGGTTTATGGAGCTCTTCTCCTCTCAGTTTGTCAAACTAATGTACTGTTTGACTAAGTGATGTACAAATTGGTATGCAGGTACGTTTCCCCCACATGAATAAGGGCTTGGTCAATTTTATCCACTGCTGCCATATGGATTTGAAAGATTTGCTTTCATCCTGTGACGCAGTTTCCCCTTCAATGGGACTGGTGCCACAAAGGTTGGAAATGTGCCCATCATCAAGGGTTGAATGGTTCCCAATGGTTCAAGAAGGTTGGCAACGATGGCGGCCATATGCCAATGAGTCTTAGCCCAGGAGGTCAGTCAGATCCATTACATTAATAGTGTTTAAGAATGGCCTTGTCGAGCAGGAGAGGAGACAAGTCGAGCTGTTTGAAAACCACTGTCAAAAGATTTCTCAAAGAAAAGGAATGTTTCAGTGGCCAAAGTCAATGTTAATTGATGTTCTGTGATATTTGAAGAATCATTTTACCTCATTAGAAGCTTAATAACCCGTAGCACTGCATCAAAATGAAATATACCGGTTATTATGGCTTAAAGCCTTAAGAATAGTCACTAACCACTAACTCTTCACTGTTTCGACAGTGGTGGATCTAGGATTTTGCTAAATCAGGGCCATATGGGGGCCACAATTTATACAGAGGCGCCAATTATACGTCCAACATCCATGGACAATTCCTTTAAGCATGTGCACATTAAACCCTAACCCTAACCCTTGTTTACTGTTAACTCTTTAGCTTAGAGAAATGCCACATGTCTTTGAATATATTTTGAAAATTGTTCAGGCACATTGTGTTCTTCAGCAGAGCTTTGATCAATTGTCATCTTTTTGTTTGAATTGTTTGTACCTTTTTTAAGACTACTGACAGGACAGGGGCACTTCTGGGGCCAATCAGATATCAGCTGGATCCCTACCCAATGGACAAATAAAAGGCCTTAAAAAGTACAACATTTTCCTAACTTCAGATCACACCAAAAGCAACAGCAAAAAAATCACTCCTCTGTTACACCATTAGGAGAAATTAATAGTTCCGCTATGTGCTGCATCGTTTGTCTATCTCTAGTTAGGTTATTGTTTAAAACTGTCTGCTTCCTAGTTTGTGAATGTGGCAAAATGTAAGTGACTTGGTTATTAAAAAAAAAACCTGAAAGTGCTTATGAATCAAAGAGCGCTGTTTCAAGTCTCAGGGTCTTGGGTCAAGTGGTGGAGTCTAATGGACCTAAAGCTGTCTACTTGGAATGTGTGTATAGACCTTTATAATAAAACTTGATCTTAAAATTAATTTCAAGTTGTATTAAAAAGGTCTTAAATTTAACTAATTCATATCTGCAGACACCCTGCAAGACATTCAGCTAGTGCCCATCATCAATTAGTTCATTAAACTAATCAAACAGCTGCACATACTTTATGTAACATAGTAATGGTTATCTTTACTTTTAAAGCGAGAGTATAATCTTCCCCAGTGAGAGTTTTTGTGTCATTATACTCTTTAGGTTGTGACCTGGTTCGCTTGGTTTGATCTCTGCCACTGAAGTGAATCGTTAAAGCTGAACCGTTAAAGAACGGAAGAACAGGAGCGTGTACATGCTGGCATGGGGCGTCGGTAAAGTACTTGAGTCATTCAGTAAAAAAGCCTTTGATGGCTTCTTGGTGTCTGGACAACACAGACAGGGTCGGACTGTGGTATGGTGTGTTGGCATAGTGCAGTGAGTGAATGCTTTACTTATGCACATTTGGAGATTTATTTCAAGATTTGAACTTTGAAGTAGCTGCAAATTCTCTGAGGATAAATATCCAGGAGGATTCATAAGTTTCCAGTATTGGGAGCTGAGGTGGTCTGTAGCAGACCTCATGCCTCCTCCTGAAAGTCCAGAGATCAACTGGTGCTGCTGTTGTGGGAATTTTGTGATGAAGCTGCACTCCTGCCCACATCCTCTCTTCTGAAGCCATAAATGGAGCCTCATGGAAAAAGTTCTGGTTGAGTCATGAGGTGGAGCTCTACAGCTTACAGCAATATCAGAATGATTCAGTGGCTATCCACCAATCCACCACAGCTGATGTGCTTCCTCTGCATTTCTTTCGATATGACTGAAACGTATAATAACGCTGAACTTGCGGTTGTGGATTAGTTCAGACTCTCTTCTGCTCAGTCTTATGGTTTCATGACATGAGTGGTGAGAGTAACCAAGTGTTCACCCACACACTGATGTTCAAAGCTTTGAAACATCACAGTGGTTACTGTAAACAGTGTGCAAAACTGAAAGTACCCTTTTCTCTCAATTACAAATAGTTTCAACAGTGTATGGAAATAAAGGATGTACAGTATATTACAGGGCTTGTATAAAAACTTAAAACTTACTCACTACTTGTTTTCAAATACATCACATTCTCTGTGTAAGTGTTGCCAGTCCAGCGTTTTTATCGATATTCCTACTTCTTTATGGAGACAAACCAGATTTCAAAAGGAGTTGAGTGTTATCATGTTGAAACAACCAGATTAACCAGAAACACCATAACAGCCAGACCTCTCAGCTCCACTCTTTAAATAATGGTGTTAATATGATGCATTTTTTCTGTTTGTTAATGGCCAAGCTATGGAAAATTATTAGGGTCAGGAAGTTGTACAACATGTGTGAGGAGGCAGATCTTTTAAAATATTGTGTATTTTGAGAACAAAGTCGAATTACATCAGAAGAAGCTCAACTCTAGTTCAACAAATCCAGTAACAGGAGCAACTGACAGGTATGTGATTTCTGAAAACCCTGTAGTTTGGATAGAAAACAGTATGAGTCTATTTACAGTCTGTTTCCTTTACTGGGTAATTGTCCTTTTCCTTGATTGTGACTCTACTTAGTGTTGGCTCCTGCTTACATTATTTGAAATTGTCTGTCTCTGGTGACTCCCAGTGCTAGTAAACACACACACACGCACGCACGGACGCACGCACGGACGCACGCACGGACGCACCCCCTTACGCACGCACGCACGCACGCACACACGCACACACACACACACACACACACACACACACACGCACGTGCCAGAACGCACACACAAACAAACACACACCCCTAGTCAGACCTATCAACAGCTTGTGTAGAATAATTTGAAATAATTACATAATAATTATGCATAGCAGTCATTTTCAGCCATGCTTTACTTCCCCATTGAGAAGTTTATGTTGGTCAATAGTAATGCACACATCTATTACTGGCTATACAATGATAAAATGTTGTGGTACATGTACTTAATAGAGACAGTATATCCTCTACATTACTGCAAGAATTGAGTCATAAATATGAAACATAGTAAAGAGGATATACACAAGAAATATTGCACACTGTAAGTATCACTGCAGATTATAGAACTGCAGGTTTTAAAAACATAATTATACAGGACTGTCTCAGAAAATTAGAATATTGTGATAAAGTTCTTTATTTTCTGTAATGCAATTAAAAAAACAAAAATGTCATGCATTCTGGATTCATTACAAATCAACTGAAATATTGAAAGCCTTTTATTCTTTTAATATTGCTGATTATGGCTTACAGCTTAAGAAAACTCAAAAATCCTATCTCAAAAAATTTGAATATTTCCTCAGACCAAGTAAAAAAAAGATTTATAACAGCAAAACAAAATCAAACATTTGAAAATGTCCATTAATGCACTCAGTACTTGGTTAGGAATCCTTTTGCACGGATTACTGCATCAATGCGGCGGGGCATGGAGGCAATCAGCCTGTGGCATTGCTTAGGGTTTATGGATGCCCAGGATGCTTCAACAGCGGCCTTTAGCTCATTTGCATTGTTGGGTCTGGTGTCTTTCAGCTTCTTCTTCATAATACCCCACAAATTCTCTATGGGGTTCAGGTCAGGGGAATTGGCAGGCCAATCGAGGACAGTAATGCCATGGTCAGTACACCAGTTACTGGTGGTTTTGGCACTGTGGGCAGGTGCCAGATCATGCTGGAAATGAAATCCTCATCTCCATAGAGCTTTTCAGCAGACGGAAGCATGTAGTGCTCTAAAATCTCTTGGTACACAGCTGCATTTACTCTGGACTTGATGAAACACAGTGGACCAACACCAGCAGCTGACATGGCTCCCCAAACCATCACTGACTGTGGAAACTTCACACTGGATTTCAAGCAACTTGGATTTTGCTCCTCTCCAGCCTTTCTCCAGACTCTGGCGCCTTGACTTCCAAATGAAATACAACACTTGCTTTCGTCTGAAAAGAGGACTTTGGACCACTCTGCAACTGCCCAGTGCTTCTTTTCCATAGCCCAAGTCAGACGCTTCTTCCGTTGTCTTGAGTTCAGAAGTGGCTTGACCATGGGAATACGGCTATTGTAGCCCATTTCCCGGACACGTCTGTGAACAGTGGCTTTTGATACCTGGACTCCAGCTTCAGTCCACTGTCTTTGAAGCTCCCCCAAATTCTGGAAGCGACCCTTCTTCACAATGCGGTTAAGGCTGCGGTCATCTCTCTTGGTTGTGCAGCGTTTCCTGCCACATTTCCCCCTTCCAACAGACTTTTTGTGGATGTGCTTTGAAACTGCACTCTGTGAACAGCTTGCTCTTTGAGAAATTTATTTTTGTGTCTTACCCTCCTGATGGAGGGTGTCAATGATGGTCCTCTGGACAGCAGTCAGATCAGCAGTCTTCCCCATACTTGTGATTTAGTTTACTGAACCAAGCTGAGTGTTTTTCAAGGCTCAGGAAACCCTTGCAGGTGTTTCGAGTTAATTAGACGATTCAAGTGATTAGTTGAATACCCTACTAGTATACTTTTTCATGATATTCTAATATTTAGAGATAGGATATTTGAGTTTTCTTAAGCTGTAAGCCATAATCAGCAATATTAAAAGAATAAAAGGCTTGCAATATTTCAGTTGATTTGTAATGAATCCAGAATGCATGACATTTTTGTTTTTTTAATTGCATTACAGAAAATAAAGAACTTTATCACAATATTCTAATTTTCTGAGACAGTCCTGTATAAATTATATAGCAGAGGGAACACATAAAAGCATAAGGAATCATTAAACCATAAAACCATGAGACAATAAGAAATCCTCAAACTGTGAGAAGTCAAACCTGAGAAATCACCCAACCATAAGATTATAATGGGATGTAGTCAAGAATTAGTGTGTTGTTTTGTTTTTTAATGGACGTTGGGAGACAGCGATAGGGGTTATCTTTACACTTGCCAAACTAAAATAATATTCAGAGAATAAAAAGTGTAAGTGGTCCATTGGGTTTTTGTCTACATATCATAAGACAATTCTATCGTTGGTATGAAGGGATGGACGTTATTTATTTACTACTAATGTCATTATTAAAGCCCCTTTTAACTATGTTATCCATTCTCACTTTCACATGGACTCAAAATGTGCCACACTGATGATGCGCTCTAGTAGAGAAGACACGTTGTGAAGATTTATATCACGATTATAAAACCAAAGTGATCATTGTTATCAGTTTTATGGCGGTATTGTTAAATTGTGCTGAAAATGTTCAAACAGCACTGACACACACTGTCAAATTATATATTCACTATCAATTAAAATGATGATTATATTTAAAATATAGAGGAGAGAAGGTTGACAACTTATGTTAAAAGAAGATGATGAGGAAGGACAAAATATCAGTGTCTGACCTGGACACAGTTGATGCAAGCATGATCTCACTTTGGCCGGAGCACTAGCAGCTCTCTGGTGCTACAGCCATTATCTGCCCGAGGCTCCTTCCACCATGTTTTTACGACACACAACAAATGCATCGTGTTGCCTGGAGACTTTTGTACGATTTAGGTGAAGGGGATCTATTGGCAGAAATTACATTTTAAAATAATATAATAACCCTTGTGATGTTTTCAATAATGTCTTTCATCTAAATTGTACGAATTGTTGTTTCCTTTACCCTAGAATGGGCCCTGTATATTTACAACTGGAGCCGGTCCTCTCTACGGAGGTCTACGGTTTTTGACATTAGCCCCAAATGGACAAACTAAACACCTTTTGAGTTTTGATGACAAGGCTACCGCAGGTTCTCTGTTATGTTTGAAATGGGAGGATGAGGTGAGGGGTATTCAGCTGCAACATTCAACTTCACCACTAGATGTCAAAAAATTCCTGACACTGATTCTTTAAACGTTACAACTTTCGGTAATTTTACCATTGTATACGGTGAGACTGGTTACAGTTTCATCCCTATGTTTCGGTTCAGTATTTTGAAATGTTAACAAGAACTCAGTACCAACACCAAACCGTCTGAGTCCCATTCTCTGAACAGTCTACATGTATATCACCATTTTACTAACATACTTTTTCAATTGCTTCGTCACCAGTGATAACAGCTTCACTATTTCTCCCCTCTCTGTGTCTAAATATGATTTCCTTTGTTTTATTAACAATAAAAAACAAGTTATAGCTGTTCTTAAAGGTGTCACACAATATACATGTGATACAGACACCAGACTTACAGAGAGTACACAGGCTGACAGGAGGACGTGGCAACTCGCCATAAGGAAATGATGTCATGCTAACTCAGTTACTGATGTATAAAAGCTGCTAGATTGTTGCTCACATCCTTTTCTGCTAAAGGCTATGTCTCTTAGCAAAAACCTACAATGTACATTGTTCTAAGACAATTATTTTATCTGGCGGAGATATCCAGTGACTTCAATGACTGTAGAATCTTTCTAGATACATGTATATACAGTGGGTTTAATAATTATGTATTTATAATAAATACCTAATTTGCTTAGAATTCATAATGCTGAGTGTGTATGTTTTATAATAGGAAACTGCTTCCCTCTCTCTTCCTTTCTTTGTTTTCATCTTCCTCTTTTTCTTTTTGTTATATTATTTGCAATGAGAAGCCTATGCAGAACACATACAGGAGCTAAAGTCCCCAGAATATCAACTCTATATTCTTGCTTTATATTATTAATCAGTGTGGTGTTATGGAAAATTCCACTGACCATTGTCTAAGATAGTGGTAATCCCCTGACTAGGTGTCTCACTGCTGTGATACTGTGTACCTGACAGGATGGAACCCTTATTTGGTGATGTTTTTCTTCCAACTGGTAGCAGGGACGGACGGACACAGCAGATGAGACGTAGATGATGATCTCATGTCTTTGATGTCTTTGATGTCTTCTTTTTTTTTCATCTCTCATGTAACGCCTTTTTGTATAAGTTCTGGCTTTTGTGAACTTGCAGCCAGTTGTTCCATTTTGAGCACCCGTGCTTGTTGTTAATTAACTCTGCAGAGCTTATTATTATAAAGACTCAAAAGCAACTCCAGTCTGAGAATTTCATTATTTCAAATCTCAAGATGAATTTCCATCACATTGGTAATACAGTTGGCTACATTGTTGTGGTTTAGAAGAAGGCTTTGCTTCGTCATCATAGTACATTTTAAAATATCTTACATCAAAAGTGATGCATTTCAGCTGCTATTGGTTCTTATATTGTTGATATAATGAATTATTTATAATCAGTGATTGTAGAAGAACGGCTTTATATCATTGGAACAAAGCCTTCAGTATTATCCATAATACACATTCTAGTTTTTGTCTCAGCAAATACAGATACAAAAAGTGACCTCCACCAATCTCCCTGAGATAAACATCTCATAAATATTTCATGCACGGTGGTGGAGTGGAAGTAGACGAGGAGATGATAGTTGTGTCTGTCTCATACTCGCTGTTAAAGTGGTGTTTTCCCCTCTGGAAGGCAGATAGAAGGATTTGGCTCCTTCCTCTTAACTGTGGAAGTCCCCATCTATCATCATCGGTCCAGTCTCTCTGAAAGAGAAAACGCTTTAGCGGCACAGAGAAAAGACTGAACGAGCCACTGTCAGACTTTAAGATTAGTCCCAAGAAATAAATGTAGAATTTCAAACAGTCTTTGGTAACCTTCACAAAGGAGGTTATGTTTTTTTCTACTTTTGTGTTTGTTAGTTGGCAGGATTATGCAAAAACCACTGAACCGATTTCCATGAAATTTTTTGAAGGGGAAGGGTATCCCAAAAGGAAAATGTGTGATCCAAGTCGGAATCTAAAATCTGATTATAGTTATGTGCTTTCATAAGGAGACTGTTGGGCGGTGGCGGAGCCATGGGCTCTACTGAGTTCTATTCTAGCTCAACATGTCGGAGAGCCTCTTTGTCTCCAGCTACACCCACCAAAGATTCCAATCAAACTAAAACAAAGACATAAAACACGCCCCCAGCTGTCTCATTCTAATCACCCTTCTATCCAAACATCTTATTTTGCTGCACTGTTTTCCTTTGTGTTATTACATGCTCCTTATACATCTGTGCTTGTTTCCCCCCCTTGCAGCCCTGTGTCTGAAGAAGTTGACCTGCTGTTTGAATCTCCCCCCGTGTAGACCATGCTGTCCCTCCTGCTGCCTGTAATGCTAGCCGTCCAGGCTACGGGTGAGTGTCGCCGCCACTGACCGAGCCCCACCATTAGATCAAAGCCACCACAGTGGGAGGTGCCACTGCCTGTTAAACAATACACCCTGCAGAGCCTATTAGTCATCAACCTTGAAAGCTTCGCTGTGAAAAACAGACGTTCAAATGAAGCTGGCTGAAAAATAATGGGCCAGTCGTTGGGAAGTTACAAACCTCTAAACCTCTCATCAGTCCAGACGAGTGGACAAAGAGCATATTCTTATTTATGCTCCGTCTGAGATCCTGTCTGAGGGCCTACAAATAATTGTTTCACCATACTTCCCTTAACTTTTGTTTTTATAGTATTATGACTCAGTGCTATGGGAGTGTGTATTTTTTCCCCTCATAATTGAGCATATAAAACTGAATAGGTTTGACCCTTTCCAGACAGGTGAGGAGTAGAGGGCTCGGGGGCGAGGGTGAGGACCTCGGTGGAAAGTGCTGAAAGTGCAGTTTCCCTGCTCTGACTCAGGGAGTGTGTTGAACAAGTCATCCTCTTAAATTTATAACACCAGGAAGCAGTGTGGTTGTGGTTGATGTTGCAATCGATGATTCATTACTCACACGCTCAAAAGTTTACTTCAGTAAAAATGGTGCTCCGAGAAAAAGAAAACGTGTGTCATCATAAAAAAGGAAAAAAAAAAGTCTGGGCCAGCTTGATAGCATCTCACGAGGAAGTAAATAACAGAAGGGAATTGGAGCATGTCAAAGAAAGGATCAGCAGTGCGTATATTTTAATATCACCCTTTTCCCAGTCGATTTGGGGCTGACATGTTACGTAAATTAAAATCTCATATTGGCTGATATATCTTTATATTAATGTATTGCCTGAAGCGTAAGGGAAAAAGGCTTTATCTCAGTGCCTGAAGCACAATAGTAAAACACACTTTGGCAAACCCACAAAGTTCTCAAAAAACTTTCATCATCCAAAAGACCATCATTTAAAAAGAGAGCAGTCTTTCGCCTGTTCGGCTCTCTGGTTGAGCTGACACAACTTCTATTGGCCATCAGTGGCACATTTCAGTCTTGTCTCAGTGGACCTGAGTGTCCTCAGTGGTTCATTAGGGACCTATTCTCTCCCAGCACAAATGGGCCTGCAGCCTGCTCATTACTGGCTGTGTGGCATCCACCGCCAACTCGCCCTTCTCACCGGGAGGGAAGAGGAGGAGGACGAGGAGGAGGAGGTGTCGGGGGCTGATGGAGCTCTTTAACTCGTGGGTAATGGCCTATTGTAGCTCGCACGATGGTTCAGATTCTCTCTGCTAACTTTAGCAAAACGTGGTTTTCGCTGGAGTCTGTATGTCCACATGTAGCATTATATTATGATACAAAAACACTGCATGACACACATTTTCTTGTATGCTCTATATGCACTTGTTACCTTTGTTGGCTGACAAATTACAGTTGATAGTTGTTTCTTGAATACTCTCTGTTGCCCCTTTCCCACTGGTCAAAATCCTAATCCGGCAGACAGCGAGGTGAGAGAGCGCCTCAGATTTCGGTGCATTTGTGATGTCACAGGTGTCTGTGGCCCTCACAGGACCTTGACAATGATTTAATTTGGACCAAATGTATATTGTATAACTTTTTATCATCAGCTAATTTGTAATAAGTAATTATTTGGGTAACTAACCAATGAACGAAAGATCAGGTTGAGTACTGGCTGTAATCTGCCACGTATTCTTTCGTGTCATTGTTGACTAACTTTCAGCAAGTTTCCATGTCAGTATAGACACAAAAAACACTTTGTGGTCTCAGTCAAGACGCTTCCTTGTGAGAACAGTATTTATGTAAAGAAAAACAGAAGGACAGCACATGACAACACTGTCGTCCCATCACAGTGTCATTGTCTCTGCAGCTCCCAGCTGTAAACTGACTCAGGAGTCTGATGATAGATCATTCCCAGTGAAACCTCTTCCTGATGTTACACATGAGCACTGTACAGCTGTGCTGTCGCTCCAGCTGTGAAGATGCTTTTCGATGAAGGGTTGTTGTGTGTGGTTATATTTGCTATTGAGGTGGCAGGAAAGTGGAAAGATACAACACCAACCAACTGTGGCTTTGCCTTTGGATCCATTACTGTTTGATTACAACAGCTTAACTATAACTCATAATGACCTTTGTTGTAATATGCGTTTGTTAAAAGGATAGAAGACATTGACATTTAACCAAGTCTGGTGAATAACCTTAAATTGTACAAAGGCTAAGTGGTAAACTGACCAACATTGAAAAAATTATATTACATTACATTTTATTTAGCTGACGCTTGTATCCAAAGCGACTTACAATAAGTGCATCAACCCCGAGGGTACAGACCCAGAACAACAAGAATCACGAAAGTACAATTTCTTCAAAATAAAAACAAAACTACAAAGTGCTATAAGTAAGTGCCATTTAAGTTCTCTATATGTCAAACTGAAACATCCTGTTAATAAAATAGAAAACTATTTTCTCTGCTGTGCTAATGGAAGTAGGTGAAGCCTTAAAAGCTTAAACAGAAAGTACAACAGTTTTGCTTGAGCACAATCCTTCTCTCTGTGCAAATGCAATTTGGAACAAATTGTGTTACTGAACTTCCAGATGCATTTTTAGGACAACACTGTACAGCAGGAAGTAGAACCAATGAACACATCATTGAGCTGTTTTGAATTGGACAGGACAGAGGATGGAAAGCAAAGCAAACTAAAAGTGCAACACAATGTAGTGGAACCTCCAGTGTTGGCACAAACTTTCTGAACATGATTTGATCTACATTGTAGAAAGAAGAATATTTGTCGAAGACGTCATTTAGTTGGATACAATGTGATACGTTATGAGAAAAGATAGTTAATTTATCCATCAAGGAGGAAATCGACACACAAGCAGGACCAGTTGCCTACGTACACCGTGCGTGCAACTTCTGAAGGAAACTGAATGTCACTTAAACACTTAGGAGAGGCAGCAGCCAAGAGATAATCGTAAATATCTAAAGGCAAAACATGTGGAAAGTGGAAAGTGGAAAGCACAGCAGCACATGTTCCATCAAAGTGACATCAACATATTCAGAAATAGTTCAACAATAACTTCCCATGATTGTTCCCATGACGGTATAAAATCCCCAATTGTTCAATTTTTATGCTTAAATTTCATGAACACCGAGACATTGAATATGTAAACTGAAATAACAGCTGGTAAAATGGAGGCGTTCCAAAAACATTTGACCGGTAGTGCGTATGTAGAGTTACAACTGAGCCACAACAGTAGCTGAGTGCAGCAACATCCTTGGCTCACAGCACACAGCTGTGTCAGCCAGTGGCAGAGCTAACAGGAGGCCGTCTGGCTAATTGCTTGTTGTTGTCATGCTCTGTGTTCAGTTAGTGCAGCCGCTCGGCTGCCAGCGCTCACCGTGTGCATCTCTTAGCTCCAAAACACTGAAAAAGAATAGTATTCATGCAAATGCAGGAGAGAAAAACTGACCTGATTTCTCTGTCAATGATGGGAGCTGTTAGGTAATTCAAATTAATTTGCATAATTGCAAAGATTGCATCTAGTGTGGTAGTCGGCAGGCGAACATTCTGGCAGAGCCCTGGAGCGTGAAACTAGCCGGCTCATGGCTGCATCTCTGGTGTACTTTTTAAAGGTCTACTAACTATGAGCGTCCTTCCTGTCCTCCTTTTCTTTTCACAGCAATTGATTCTGCAGTGAGGGGACACTTTAGCCTGTGCAGAAATTCAATTACGGGTTATTACCCCGTATCAGTGATGTTCTTGCTAATTTGATTGCGTCCAGTGAAGAACCCTTTTAAAAACAATCGAGGACAGGCTCAACAAAGATTGGTTTCGCCACAATGCATACATAATGACTGGTCTCTGTTGGCTCGCCTCCGTCTCACCGTTTCCCCGCTCATCTTTTCTCACAGGCCGCTCATTGAAACAGAGTGCATTACCCAACAAGCACCTCATGATTATTTCAACAATTCCTAAAAAGCCTTCCCTGTGGGATTGTTAAAAAATTGATATGGGTAATATGCAGAGGTAGCGTTTCTGCAGGGGCAGAGGGGCCTGGAGGCATGTGTTGGTCTGCTGTGTGTCTAGTGGGCTGTGATGAATGGGTTGAGCGGATGCTGATCTGTGCTTGGAAAGCATCGCAGCGACTGTTTGTTGCTGAGGAAGCACCTCGGCAGCTGACACAGGGAGACACCCACCTCCAGGAGGTTGCCTCTGTGAAGTGGCTGCGAGGATGTCAGGCAAGTGGGCTCTGACATCCAGACGACATACAGCTGGTGACAAACTAACCCGTGCGTCCTGGGGTTTGAAACTATGAATCAGCAAAAGATATGAACCTGTTCAAAGAGCTGAAACTCTGTCTCATCCGAGGGATCTGGAAAATCCCTCTGTGCCACTTCGTCAACCTCACCGTCTCTTTCTGGCTCCTCTGTAATGACGGCCTTATATACATCTCAATGTAGCCTGTCTTTACTAGAAATTAGCTGCACTCACATCAGATCTAATCCTGTGACCCTCCTGCTACATGGAGCTACTCCCTCCTCCGCCTTCCAAGCTCCTCTCCATCCATCCTCAGCCTCCCGCTCATCAAACGCTCTCTGTCTCTCAGGCTCGTAAGCCGGAGGCGCGCCCTTATCTGCTCGCTGTTCTTCAGCCAGCACTATTATCTGAGTGCAGGAGCCCATTAACAGGTTATTGACGGGATATGAGATGGCATACATCTCTGAAGGAAGCAAGACATAGATAGAGTGTGTGTGTGTATGGGGAAAGTTCCCACCTTGGTATATGACACTGCTGAAAATAAGCAAGTCCTTGTCTTGCCTATCTGTCATCACCTGGCGATGACTTCCTGGAGCAAAGATGGGAAAGGAAGAGATTATGTTTAGAGCTTAATGTTGAAAGTGACCCCTCTACACTGCAGAAGGCTTTAAGTTGCTCTTAATCTCATCCATATTGTGCCTCTTTCGCCGAGAGGCCATTTGAAAACCACTGCCCAAGACAAAGACCTTTGAGATGTGTAATTTCCCACCAATTCATCTGCATAAACACACACACACACACACACACACACGCAAAGCCATTGCTTCTTTCGTATTTTTCAGATGCCGATTTCTTTTCTGGAATGGGAGCATTATGGACATTTGCATCTGCTCCTGACAGCATGAAATCAAAAGCTAGCTCTCCCTCCAGACGCTCTATCATAAGAATAATCGGTATGAAAAGACTCACACTTCCTTTGAGCAGAAGACTTTGATGTTCAGGTGCAAAATTGTCCACGATAAAAAAAAATGTCTTGTGCTGCAGTCACATTTTGCAACAGAGGGGGGCAGTGTTGTAAAAGTAGAGTTCTCCCGCTTGTCTCCTTGCCCAACCGAAACCTGCTGTCATTGCGGTCTGTTGGTATTGCACCTGTTTACCTTGCTGTGTCAATATTGCTCCTGCAATTTGCCCTCCAGTGCAGCTGTTTGTTTTTTCTTATGTATGAAATCATATATATTAACGTTTCTTCCCACATGCCATATGTTGCAGCAGGGCCTCAGACACACCCATGAAACAGTGTAGTTAGTGTGCTGAACGGATGGCTCCGCTGGTGGAGTGGTGTGAATAGCTGGGCTCAGTTATTGAACTGTCGCCATTGTCACCTTTATGAAGAAAGACTGTGAGAAAGCCCATCTTTGTGTGGCTGGCTGGTATCGAACCGAGTGAGGCATAAGGGAAGTTGTGTTTTTCAATTAGCAGGAAGGTACTAAAGTGTGTCTGCGTGTGTGCATGTGTGTGTGTATACTATTAGCCTTTGACTAACAGATGGACTTAATCTTAGGTCGGTGAATCGTGGAGAAAATGCAGATAGTTATAGAAATTATAAAATTTTACCATGAGGTGTGTTTGTCATTTGTGTGTGTGTGTGTGTGTGTGTGTGTGTGTGTGTGTGTGTGTGTGTGTGTGTGTGTGTGTGTGTGTGTCTGTGCTGGTGATGCTGATGTGAACCTCTCTGCTCCATGGCAGCTTTGTAACAGCGTGTCCATTGTAGTGTCAGCACCTCGTGTCCAAGTCTCCGACAGAGTGTTGCTCTGCAGCTGTCAGCAGTCATGCAGGTGTGGAATATCAATGTGTTGTCTGGCCTTTCCCTATGAAATGCATGTGTGTTGATTGGTGTGTGTGTGTGTGTGTGTGTGTGTGTGTGTCTGTGTGTGCGTGTGTGTGTGTGTGTATGACTTTGATACCAATTCCATTGAAACTGCTTATTGATGACGACAGCACTTTGATACTTATTTCAACTTATCAACTCATCACCTTTTTCTACACAAAGATCTCATGCAAAACCATTCATCTCTACTTATTAAGTCGATAAATGTCAGGAGTTTGATGAAATAACAGCGATGAAATCACACAGAACTGATCATGTCAGGCATTAGCATGATTAGTTTTTTTTTTTTCTTACAGTTTTTTTCCCTCAGAAGGGAAACGCTGATACAATTTTGCAGAGATCTTCTGTTTGATACCTCTGGAGCGGGTCCCGGCTCAGGTTGGGCTTATTTCGATGGAAATAAATTAGTGATGATCAAAAGAGTGATTCCAGCCTCTGAGAAAGTGCTATTTCTCAATTCTCCCTCAAGTTCCCACCATTAAATTGCTTTAATTTGAGTATCATCCCCCTCACTCTTTGTCGATGCAAAATGTGTCTGTAGAAAGTTTGATTTGATTTTTACTTCGTAGAAAAATAACAAAACTCTTGCAGCATTATCTACTTTGTCTGCTGTGGATCAGTATTCTCAGTATGTTCCAAGAGTCTTACTTTTGCCAAAACTCTGCCGAATGCACAAATTCCATTTCGGTTATATAAACTGTTGGCCCAAACAATAGTTAGAGTTTGGAAAAGTTAAACAAATTCTTTAAAGGACAATTTTTGGCCAAGTCCATAATAATTATAAATTATTATATTATAAGTTATAATAGTGTTTTTACCAGTGAATAGACAGATCAACATTTAGTTTGTTTCATTATCAAAATATGTGATGTATGTATAAACACCTGTGACAATGGTATTGTTTAAGTGAACACTCCTCTTTTTGATTTGTCATGGATACGCTTGTGATTAACAGCATCATTTATGTTGATGAGTCTATGCCAGGAGTGCTGGAAGATATTCATTTATATTGAACGTTACCAGATCGCACCAAATTTGACTCTGCACTTTCTTGTGCACATGACTTTTGGAGGCAATAAGACAGTTCTAGAGACATGTGTTCCTCATATAGACAGATTGATTGAGATTTCTGGAGTTAGTAGATGTATTTTCTCCTTTATGACCACCAGTGGTCATAGGAAACACTAGAGGGACCTGTGTTTGTATTCTTTTCTCACATTTGAGTTTAGTTGTAAATCTAACACAGATATGATTAATTTCATGTCATGTGCACATCACAATCAGATGTGACCGACTGGTGAATGATAATAGCTGCAACCAATTTACCTGATTCCGTTCTGTAAGTACAGGTGGATATGTGCATGTGCGCTCATTTATTGTATCTGTGTCTGCCGGGGGGGGGGGGGGGGGGTGAAATATCACTGGATTTTATTTAACAACTGTGTCAGGCATCATCGTGCATGCCCCCTCTCTATGATGGCGGCGATCCTCCTATTTGCTGTCTGTTTACATCCCACACTGTCTCTCAGTGTCACACTCACACGCCTCATGTGCCCAGCTAGCCTCAGTTCACCATTCTGAAAAACGCCGGGTCTCCAGCAGCACCACGGGGAGAACAAGGCAGGAGGAGGTGCTGATAGTGACAAGGTCGTGAGTAGCCTTGAAAATAGAGTTGAGAGTAGGGTTGCAAAATTCCGGGAATATTCAATGTTGGAAACTTTCCATGGGAATTAACGGGAATTAACGGGAATATACGGGAGTTAACAGGAATAAACTGGAAATGTTGTGGGTAATTTATACTTACTGTGTTTACCTTGTCATATACAGACATAAATATAAACATTTTGTTTTGTCATAGGCTGATTTGAGTCCTGAGGAAACATTGGGCACTTGACTATACGCTTCTGCATCTTTGTGTCATTCTTAACATAGGTCTTTGCACAGTATTTGAAAATGTAAACAGCCTTTCCTTCTACATTGTTTGGGGTGAAATGCCTCCACACATGAGATAGTGCACGTGGCATTGTTCTGTAGAATAAGATGAGAAAAAAGTTTGTAAAAAAACACTAATGCAATGCCAGAGATATAAATAGTAAGCCAAACAATTGGAATCGTCTGTACTCATATTTTACAATTGATGGATAAATGAATGAAAATAGGCTAGATGAACAGATGAACAATCCTCAATCAGCATGCTTATATATTTTCCACAGTAATATCATCGAATCTTACCTGACATACCTTACCTAGTCCTGCACACTACAGCAGGCCTCAATAGCCCTGCTGTAGTGTTCAGGATGCTGGGAATTATCTCAGCAGTTATTATGATGGAAGAATGCACAGTGGAGGGTTGAAATTCAACGTGCAGCCTGTGCTGCATTCCATACATCTTTAAAATAGAGTTTTGAATGATGTTTTTATTGCTCAGCGTCTAATTTGCGTAGTTTTTTTCTTTTTTAAAATTCCCAAAATTCCCGAGCTTAACTTCCCATGGAAAGATTCCGGAAATTTACTGGAAAATGTCCGCCCCTTTGCAACCCTAGTGGAGAGCGCTACGAAGATCCCTTGCAACCTTTCCTACAGCCCGCACTGGGCCTTGCTGCCGAGCAGGGGCCCGTTGCCAGCGCTCGCAAAGGCTGTAATGAGTTTATTTCATGTCAGCTGTGAAAGTGCCCGTCTCTGTCTCGCAAGCACTCAAACAGAGCTGAGGCCCATAAACACAAAGTGCAGTGTGTAAATCCCCACAGCCTGACGTCTCCCAGCCTGCCCTCTACGGCTCCTGAGCACCTCTTTATCGAGAGAGGGAAGGGAGAGGCGAGATCCCCACTTACCCCCTGAGAGGAGGACGCCACGGACCCTGGGCCACGAGGCACGGCCCAGGTCTCCCACCAAACACCTCTTACTCTATAATCTTTAACCTCCACTACTTAGACACTCGCCTCTTTGGGGAAAACATGTTTTTTTTCCCCAGGTCGTGAGCAGACCCGGGGGCAGACGGTGCAGCGGGAAGCTATTGTGCAGAACATGCTGTTTGTTGTAAGCAGCATCAGATCAGAAACAGCCAAGTGCGCAGTGATTCACTTTGGCTGGTGGAATGTCACCTCTGACGAATAGGACATCAGATGTGCCTTTTTTTCCATGACGTCAGCCAGCCTCCTGTCCAGTCCTCTCCCCTCCATGTGATGCAAAACGCTCTCCCCTTGTGTATTCCCTCTCCAGCAGCGGCCGGTGTGTCTCCACGTACATGTGTCGAGCTGCGTCCTCACAGGGCCCGGGAGCGGCCAGGGGTCACTGGTTAGAGGGGCAATGAGTTAAAGATGTAGAATGGACGTATTCTATCACGGTTTCCTCTCTGACACGGCGTTTGGTCCGTGTTGAGGGATTAGTGTGCGATGCTCCACCGCAGCCTCTTCCCTGGTCTGTCTCCAGATGTTTCCTTTAGGTGTGTGCTCGACGCCCGGCCCGTCTTCCTCCCTCCTCCGTTTCCCCCTCTCTCTCCCATCCCCCTTCCTGTATGAACTCACTGGTGTGAGTCATCCTAGGCTGCTCGGGGAGCGTTTTAATTGCTCTCTCTCCTCCTTCTTCAAAAATGCACATCTCAGAGAGAGGGCTGTCACTGACCCTCCACTCCTGCAAAAAAAAAAAAAGGGAACAAAAAAACAGCCGACCTATTCATTACCACGAAGGCTGGGCCACCTCCAAAGACAGCCAAAATACACACTCCAGATATTTGCTCCATTATCCCCACTGAGGGCGGCACAATACCGCCTGCCTTTGCCATGCTTTGGCCTGATAACCTCCTCTGTATTGTTTGCCATGCTGTCGCGCTACTGGCTGAATGTTGGCAGAATATGGGGGTGATAGAAAACCCCCACAGCAGCAGCAGCAGAGCTTTTGTAATCACAGTAAAAGAAAGAGAAAAAGAAAACCTCTGCCATTTTCACCACGGGGGTCGGAGAATTGTTGTGTTTGGCACTTGGTCGGTTTAGAGACTTTGATTTGTTCCAGGTCAGGAAGTGTAATGCCAAGCCATGGACCCATGACACATGAAAAGTGGACTGTGAAAACAAAACAAGCAGTTTTGTTTTCCAGTTTTAATGCTTTTTATTTTCTTTGAAAACATATTTTCATTTATTTTTATTTAATCCTATTGTTTTACATTTATTCTCTAAGGGGCCATAAGTCGAATGTATTTCTATTATATATATATTTTTTAAATGATATATTTTACATTTATTCATTTATTAGATTTCTTATTTTATTAGATTTTATTATTTTAAGTATATAATTATTTTTGATTAAATAAATTGCGTGAAAAACACATTTGTTTTTTATGACCAATCCAGATCCCAACACCCAAAACCTAAGATCCTCACAGTGAATTGGTGCATTCCCCCTGTCCCATTGCCCTGCAGTTCTGAATTTAGGCAGTAGGTGGCACTCTTCCTACAGATGAGCTTTGTGTGTGTGTGTGTGTGTGTGTGTGTGTGCGTGTATGCGTGTGTGTGTGTGTGTGTGCGTGTGTGTGCGATGGTGGAGGCTACCTTGCTGGTATTGGCTGAATATGATTGAAAATATGTCTGCCTCGACTTACCAATGCCCATCCATACGTGTGCCCTCGCAGATGAAAGACGTGTTTGTTGTTAATGTGGGAAGTCATTTTTGCCCCTCTGCTGCTCAGTCACATCTCCTGCATGGCAAAGTGACTCCACATCGATGCTGGACCGTGTGATAGACAGAGCTCAAAAGGGGTGAGGAGGCTAAAATGCCACTGTGATTATAACAATTAGAGGGGCTGAGCGTAAAGTAGAGTGTATTGCTCCGGGGCTCCGAGTGGCTCTTTTTTATTTTCCTCCCCTGTGATGCCGATGAGTGTCTCTGACTTGTATGGCAGCAGACAGGGATCAATGGATAATGCTGACTTCGGAGATGACTATAGATGTACTCTGGACTGCTTGAGATGGCTACTAACCCAGGATGATTATGCCGTGTACTCTTTGCTCTTGGCCTAGTCAAGACAAACAATACACACACACACATACACTCACATATATATTAAAATAAATATGTCTTACAGGTGCGCTGAAAAGGCAGCAACTTCTGAGCAGAATTGTCACTTTTCATCCCCACAAAAACACACACACACACTCAGGAGACTTGCTGCAGTTATTCACCGCCCCACCAGCTTTTTTTTATTTTCTTTTAGATTTAACTAACGATTGAACTAAAGCTGTACAGATGTTGTTGCTTCCATCTCCGAGTTTCAGCGCGCTGAGCCATCGCCGGGAGGCAAAGCCTATAGGAACACAAACAAAGTCCTCGTGCTTACCTCCAGATCCCTCCTCTTCTTCTACCCTCTCGCCTTCATCCCGTCTCACTTCTGCTGCCGTGCTGCACACACAAAGTGGATGTTTCCCGAAGCACTAGCTGCATACCTTTCTAAACGCGGCATTGATTTCTCTTTCAAAGACACTCGAGTAGGTGTCAGCTACATTACCCACAAATTAATGCTGTTATTCAGTGATTCCTGTTTGTTTTTATGAAACCTGGGACATATTGTGTGACTTACCTTGGTGACAAATGGGTTATGTTTGACAAAGGAGATTGACAAAGCAAGTCCTCTGAGTTCAGATGTTTGCAGGGAAGATGTTGCATTTTTTTTCTTTTGTTGACAGCTTACCTGACATCCTCCAGCATAAAGGGAAACATCACTCTAAGTAGAGAAAAAACACTATATCTTATTTTGTCCTTTCAGTTCAAGGATTCTGACTATTTTTCTGACATCACTCACGTGCAACCCTTCCTGTCTTATAGCCGTGATGGAAGTACTGGTCCCAGAGCAGCCAGTGGTGGCGCTGCACGGCAGGGACGCCGTACTCAACTGCTCCTTCAGCCACGCCAGCCCCTACAACCTGTCCGACCTGAGCATCTTCTGGCAGCTGACGGACACCAAACGCAACGTGCACGGCTACACGGGACAGGACCAGCTGGTGGACCAGGCCGAGCGCTTCGCCAACCGCACCAGCCTGTTCCCCTCCCAGCTGGGCCTGGGCAACGCCTCGCTCCTGCTGACCAGGGTGGTGGTGGCGGATGAAGGCAGCTACACCTGCTTCGTCCGGGTGCAGGACTACGGCAGTGCTTCTCTGCTGCTGCAGGTGGCCGGTGAGTCAAGAGCTGTATCCCATGTAGAGAAACACACAGATGAAAATGCACATGGACTGTTATAGGTAGTTGCACGCAGATAAGGCTGAGATTAAGCTTCAGCTAGACATTCTATACACCACATTGCATCTGCTACATTGACGTCAGAATTAAGTCCCATTCTTATCTTATCTCATCTTAATAGTTTCCCTCGACACTTTGAAATTGATTGTGTTATAAGATATTTGACCCCAGTGCTTATCCACACATACACCAATAGTACACAGTAAAATGTGTCGTACGTTGGCTAATGTAGACTGTGATTTAGGATCATTTCTCCTCACAAGATGTAAGCAGGTGATAAACAGTCTCCTCAGGGCTGCTGAGCAGTGTTTTTGGTCAATAAGCGCTGATTGTGGTCTCTGTCATGGTCAATATGTGCTGACTTTGATTATTAGCTGTTGTAACGGTCTATCTGCTATCGCTAACATCTTCTCTGCTGAGCGACTACATCCCCACCTTCACAGCTGAGAGCCTTTTATTTATTTATAATGATACTGTGTGCCTTTCTGTCTCACATTTCTATATCTGTTGTGAGATTGTTGCAGTATTCTCCGAGGATGGATGTGCGTTAGGCGGCGTTAATGAATAATATTTGTTTTCTCCGGGCCTGGGGGAGGGAAAATAATGTCTCCAACAGTGACAAATTGGCTCAAATTAAATGCATTAGATTTATAGTTTTTATTTTTAGCGAGCATTTACAGATCACACTGAAGACTTCCTTTTTTGCTGTGTGGTGGGAGAAAATGAAAGGAGCCCTCAATGGAAATCTGCCTGTCAGTGAAATGGACATTTGAAAGTTAGTGTGTACCGTGCTAAAGCCGTCTTTGTGATGAGAGCCCACTTTTCCCAAAAGCAGCTCAGACAAATTTATCTCATCTGGCTCTCCGCTCCACCCCATTGTTTGCTGTGCCCCGATTGGCTCTGGCTGAGGCAACACAAAAGCCTCCTTCCCCGCCACCTCTGTACTCGTGTTCTCGCTCCGGGGAAATGAGAGGTGTGATGTCGGCCTCGGCTGACGATTCACCACTCACCCCCCGTCCCTCCACGCCTTTCCACATGCCATCGGCTGAGTTGTCCCAAATCTCGGTGCATGCCAGTTTTCTCTGAGGCCTGTCCACCTCCGCCCCCTCCACTGGCAGTGTGTTTCCTCTCCAGGAGTGGCTCAGTGCTTCGGGCTGTGTGGCGGGTGTGGGGATGCAGCGGCTTCAGGATGTAACACTGACGCTGTCTGTGTCTGTGGGATCGTAACCACTGTGTTATGCTAAGCTCCCTCAGTATAATTAAGAATTTAATGGGAATCATGTCAAACAGTTCCCAGGGTGACTCGCTGCAGAGAATCTAGCTAAATTCAGTCTGTATCTCCTGCTCTCCTCTCCCCCTTCTTATACCTCTTTTCCTCCTCCGCCCCTCCCCTCCTGAATCCTCACCCACCGATCTCCTCCTCTCTTTGTGTACAACTCTTCTTTCTCTCAGCCCCCTACTCCAAGCCTGTGGTGACTCTGGCGCCGGAATCCAACCTGCGGCCAGGTGACGAGGTGACCCTGACTTGCGTGGCCTACGGTGGTTTTCCTGAGGCCGGCGTGATATGGCAGGACGGGCGTGGCCTCAACCTGACGGATAATATCACTACTTCGGTAGTGGCCAATGAGGAAGGGCTGTTCACCATGACCAGTATGCTGTCGGTTGTACTGGAGCCCAACAGTACCTACAGCTGCCAACTGATCAACCCACTACTGGGCGAGGAGGGCTTTGCGTTTGTCACCATCACAGGTGGGTGTGGGTCTTCATCTCGCTTTATCAATGAATTTTAGCTCTTTTAAATAATGTTGTAAACTCCACTCCAGAGCAAAGTAAAGAGGCTGAAATCCACTTGCTGCCAGCAGTGTTTTCAGATTAGTCTGATCAGTCATGCATACGTTTCTCTTTATGTTACATGTTTTCAGATCTCTCTGTGTGGAGTCTCCATGTTCTCACTGTGTCTTTGTTTGTTTTTTTTCCGTTTTCCTCCCACAGTCCAAAGACATGTAGCTTGTGGTTGAGTTGACTCTAAATTCTAATAAAGGAATTAGTGTGTACAGACCGAGTCAAAGATAACAACCAAGAGAAAAACTGCTTTAAAAAAAAGAAGTCTGGCTAAAGATCAATGATGTTGTTGAAGTGTGACGTCTTACCGACTGAATAAAAGACGGCAAAAGAAGCAAATCCGCAAATAAGCGGAGCAAAAACCCTTAATTAAAACACTGGTGATTTCCAGCGGGTGAACAAGAATAAGAGTCATTTCTTTTACCCGTAGTAGTGAATGAGTGTGAATTGTCTGTTTGTTGACTTGACTGGCGAAACCTTCCCAGGATGTACCCGCCTCTCACCCAATGTCAGGTGGGATTGGCTCCAGCTCCCCCTGCCACCCTCAGAGGATAGTCTGTATAGATGATGGATGGATGGATGTTTGTCGTGATTCAATCTTGTCATTTGATTTTCACTTTGTTAACTTTTCTTTGTCTTTCTAAGTCTTACAGTGATTCTGTGGCAGCCTGCCATTTTCTAATCTGTTCCACCACAGTTTCATAATGAACAAAAAAGTTTTTTACACTCATCACTATAACATACAGGATCTCTGCTCGGTCGCTGGTGCACTTCCACATCCTCTTGCTACTACAAGCTACTCTGGTCCATAACCTTTACCATTCACGTTGAGAGTCAGACCTCATAGTTTCAGCTCAAGTTGTGGCAATCAATGCAGGTCTTTCTTTCAAGCGACAACTTATCTTTCTCTCTTCTGTGTCTCTATCTTTCAGTTTGTGTATCTGTCACTCAGGGATCTGGTGCATGTGAGAGTAATCTTGGTGCGCCCTGTTACCACCATAGTTTCAATGTTTCATGCTTAAAGAAAAAGTTCAGCTCCAAAGAAATGAACGAGAAATAATGAAATGTACAACACAGGTAAAACAGTAATAAAAGATGAAGTGCTTGGTTTCCCAGTGGTAATCTGAAGGAAATGTGCAAACTAAGAAGTAGAATGTGATGTTTGCCTTGCTTTGATTGCTGTACTCATGAGTGTGTGACAGCCCCTAAGTGATAGATCTAATGGCCCCTCAGCCCCAGCCACCACCCATGTCCCACTGGCCCTGCTGGTGTACTATATGTGTTAAGTGCAAGGAGAGTGCCATGTAAGGTGGGCCAAGGCAGGGTCTCTAATGGGAGCAGCACTGTGTAAAATGGCTCATAAATAAGTTGAGGTTGCCCCAGCCTTCTCTCTTGGCTGGAGCTGGTGCTGGAGCAGGGGCTGTTTGAGGCAGAGGTCAAGGCAGAGGTCAGGGTGCTGCTCCACTGGGCTGGGAAATGACTGGGCTGTCTGGAAACGGGACGGCCGAGGGAGGGTGGCCGTTCAAACGGTTGGGTGGGCCACCTTCGAAACAGCACGGATAAACACATGGTGAGAGGCAACAGTGTTGAAATCGTCTGTGACTATGCTATTGAAAGCTATTTCCTCTCCCGCCTTGATGGATTGATGCACTATTAGAGGTTTGCTCAAAACAGACATGATTGCTTTATTACCTTTCATGTCCGTTTTGTTGTCGGTCTCCCTTATTTCCTGTCTAGTGAGATTTATTTTTAAAAGAAAAATGATTGAAGTGTCTGGATTGGTGATTCAGATTGCCATGTATTTTTTTTTTATCTTTTTTCAACTGAAGTGTTGTGAAACAGCAACAAAGAAATGTCCATGTTTTCCTTTTCTTCACTTCAATGATGGCAGTGCAAAGAGAGTTAGTGGACTGGTAGCTTGCGTTGTCACCACCGATCCTCTTTGTGTTTAACTGTAGAGCATAGACTGAATATATAGATGGACGGCCCACTTCCATTTTCTCCCAATATCTAGATTTGAAGCCAAAATATTACGGATAGTAACTCTGCCATCTTGTGTATTTGAAGCCAGAGTCTGCTCAGCTGTGATCAGATGATGCAGCCGCAGAATCGAGGTTCCAGCGATATACGTGTTCAACCAAATCAAGAGACAGTCTCAGCTGTCAATCATGACATTTCATTCCATTTTTGAGCAACAAATAACTAATTAAAACCAAACATACAGGAGATTTGAATCCTAGAACAAACAGTGTGATAAGAACTACCTAAAATTACAGAAACCATCTTTGACAAAAATGTATTTAACATGGACATGACTTTTTAGTTTGGTCTTTGCTCCATCCATTATCAGGTAGAAAGCAGCATGTTGTTCCTGTACTGCAGCCAGCCACTGGCTATGCTTCAGACCTGTTGCCATCCTGACCGTGCACCTTGTGCTGGTGATATTTGAGTTAGCACTTAATCTATGAGCTAAGTTAATTCATATATTATTTTAAAGGTTTTGCACTTGCATGAAACTAGGCGACACATCTGTTCTTATAGTTCTGTTTTAATATACCAGAGTTAAAGGAGTAGTCTGCTAGGAGGATTAAATACAATATTTGTGCCATTTTATTGGCTTTGATTGCTGTTTTCTATGGTCATGGTCAGAGTCACAGCTCTGCGGTTTCCAAATCTGAAAAAATAAAGGAATTAGTGTGTACAGACCGAGTCAAAGATAACAACCAAGAGAAAAACTGCTTTAAAAAAAAGAAGTCTGGCTAAAGATCAATGATGTTGTTGAAGTGTGACGTCTTACCGACTGAATGAAAGACGGCAAAAAAAGCAAATCTGCAAATAAACTGAGAAAAAACCTTTTAATTAAAACATTGGTGATTTCCAGCGGGTGAACATGAATAAGAGTCATCTCTCAGTAGGAGCACAGCTTGAGGATGGCCAAAATTGTTGGTTAACACACAGAAGTTTAACAGTATTTTTTTGTGTGACGCGATACAAGGAGGCTTGTTTGAAATGAAAATGTATTTATGTTTGTTTACAACAGCTGGTGTGTGCTTAACAGCTTCTGTAATTAATTTTGACCTAGCAAAACTCTTCTGCTGGAGTAGCAGAGTGTGGAGTGTGCCGAGCTTGTGTTGATATAGTGAGCACGCTCCGCTGTATACACACACCGCTGCAACACACACACTCCGGCACTGGAGAATCCGATTATGAGAGTGGTTGAAATCTGCTTAAAATTTTAAATGGCCTATGAGAGGGAGTGAAGGAAGCAGAGAGTAAGAAAAGAGAGAGAGATGGGGGCTACTGGGGGGTGGGCGCAGAGGACAGGCGTGTTAACATTTCACACTCTTCCCAATCTCTGATTGAAAAATTACAATTGTAATACAAATCTCCCGCAGGCAGAACAGGAGTTTGACAAGGTTAATTTTGACAAAATGAACCCTTTACCCACACTGAGCGGAGCACGAGCAGGAGCCGCACTTCCAGAGTCTGCGTTAGGTCCTTCATCCTAATCTCACCTCTTTCATAGTCACCAGCGATTCAACCACCGTGCCAGATAACATCCTGAGTGTCAACAACATATGCACACCTTCCATACACACTATTATCATCATATCAGCCCGACACATTTGGCTTTTGTGTAGAGAGGCCGTTACCGATGTTAGGGGGTGTACTGATGATACCATATATATTATGCATGTTATATATATTTCAAAGATTTGGCAACTATTCCCAAAATGTCATTGTCAAACCCTTATGACAACAAAATGTATTGAGGCTTTATATTTGACATGAATTCTATCATGTAAAACTACAAAATGGAAACACAGATTTAAGTTTTTATGTAAAATGTAAAAATAAATGCTTTCTCCATTGTTTATTCTGCAAAATAAAGGTTTTTCGTATCAGTGGATATCGGCAATCCAAAATGCTGATACCGATGCATGGCTGAAACGCTCACATCCTGCAGAGTGCTGGTCAGTTCAGTAGCCAGGCTCTCCGGTAGACAGTGTTTTTGTGTTGCTGGGATATTGATGGATGTGGCAGAGTGCAGCTTGGCTTCGTGGTAGGGAGACCCATAGAAATAGCTGGTATTAATGAACGGTCGAATGTGGAAAGGATCAGCCTCAGTCCTCAAATGAACCGTGGCCTGTCTGCTCTCCTGGTCAGCCTGCTTGTGTACCAACGCCCCCTTTCCTCCTCCTCCTCCTCTTCCCCTTCCTGCTCTACCTGTCCTGTTGGCTTGCTCTGTCTCACACTCCGAGCCTAGTCTGGCCACTTTGTTCTCCTTAGTAAGAAGAATGTCTTTGCAGTTTCGGGGGATCAAGAGTCTATATCCTCTAATTTTTTTGTGATCCTTTTCTGAATGCGAAGCTTTAGCTATGTATCCTATCGACTAGAGCCGTGCGATTGCGGCTTGTTGTCTGATGGCTTTGTTTCAGGGCCTGTCACCAAACAGTCCACCCCCCCCTCCAGCACCGACCCCCAAGCCGTCTGCTTACTCCCTCTCAATGAGGATGGCGCCATTTCCCCAGCACCACTCTGCTGGCACAGCATTTACAGAGAACAGCGAGCGGATGGAGATAGATAGAGTGGTGGGGAAAAGAAAGGAGATAGAGAGATGAGGCAGGGCGATAGAGAGAGGGAGCTATTGGGAGAGCGGGTTAGGAGGGGTGAGAAGTGGATGACAGGGAGCAAGATGGAGATGAAAACGTTTGCTGAGCTCAGAATTGTGGCACTACAGCCTGACAAGCAGCAGATGAACACGCTGATGGGGAAGGGAGATCACCCCACATGCTGGAGGAGGCTTTCTGCTGAATCTCACATAAAGCCGGTATTCGCTGGTTTTCACTGGGCAGTGCTGTGGCTCGGTTGTTCGCAATGTCGCTTTTTTTGTAAGAGGATTCCAGATTTGCTTCCCAGTCTCAGTCCAGTCTGTGTGGCACTGGCATTCTTTCTCCAGGCTTTTGGGGTTTTCCAGCCCTTATTTCCTCACACCTTCCAAAAACATACAAATGGACGTGTTACAAAGTCCATGTTCATTTAGTTTTAAAAGTTTGTTTGTCCACCAGACCAAATATTAGCTGAAACGTAAGATAAATAATGTCAGTAATGTGTCTTGACTGACGTGCTCCTCGGAGGATCCAATAACCCAAGTTGTGAAGTTGGTTAATGTTTAGGACTAACTTTAAAATTGTATTAATTGGTTCATAATTCATAGTTTCAGCATCTTGGCAACTAGTGTTCAAAAAATTCTGCCGACCTTCCAAGTTGTTGTTCTGACATGAGATGACGTTCACGGTGACAAGAGTCTGGTAATCAGGTTTCAGATTATTCCGACCCCACACAGACTCGCAGTTCTGTTGGCGATCTGGATATGTTCTGCTTGTGGTGACTAACGTTTAGCCTCTAGTCCCAAGCAGAGATGAGCAGCACACTGCAGAGGTCTGGTGAGCTCACTTTCTTTCCAACTCCACATTCCCAAACTTGTTTATCAGCCCTACACAGCTCTTCACACTTCAAAAAAAAGCCTGTAAACAGACTTTTGTGTGTTAAATCAGCAGAGTTCTCCTCTAAAAACAATACTCTCATAGCTAATGTGGATCAAAGAAATGATGATAGTGGCCAAAACCTAAGAAATAAATCATGTTAGGATTCTGCTCTGTCCCTCTGTGAAGGCAGAAGTGAGTTAGTCCAGGAGGACAAGGGACACGCAAGGACACTCTGAAAAGTTAAAAGACTGCACTACTGCCAGTGTTCATAGTCAAATTTCAAACAGACACACAATAGAAAACTTCAGAAAATGTTGTCAGCAGATTCTCCAATAGTATTATTCTGCTGACTGCAAGACACTCCCACTTGATAGATATAAGTGGTCGGTTTTAATAACCATATCAAACATGTTACCCATTGATATTTAGTGTGCGTTATCGGGTTCAGGGATGGTGTTAGCATTAGAGGCAAGGATAAAGGCTAAATCTAGAAAAATAAGAGTTCTGCCTCTGGCTACAAGTTAAGCTCCTGCCAAGGACTGTATATATATATGGAGTTGACTCCAGGTCCAGATGTCTGAAACCTGTATTCACCTGAGCAACTCCACTGGTTGCAAAAAGAAGTCTGTTTCTGTAGAAGTCTATAACGAAATTACTTGAATTCTCACTTAATTTATAGAGTCAATAAACATTGTCTTGCCGAGTTCATAGTCTCAATCGCTAGGTTCAAGTCTTCTTTATTACAGCATGATGTTCATTTAGTAAATTATGGTTTGTATTTAGAGTCAAATAGATGATAACGGACCATATGGGGTGTGGATACTGTCATTGACAGTTTCTACCGTCCAATGGGTGCAGGCTGCAGGTGTCATTGAGCATTCAGTCGGACTCACCTCACATTTGTCCAAATATGGGCACTTTTGGTATTCAACAAAACAAATGACGTTGAACAAGAAAAACAAACCCAAGGCTTCAAAGCAGCTGTTCCCAAAAGGATATGGGACGTCATGTGGGTCGCCACTTGGCTCCTACACATTACGCCCCTGTCTTGCAGTCAGCACACAGATTTCTCCATTTTCTCTTGCAGAGGTGGCATGACTGGATAAAATTGTTTGGGCATGGTTTCATTTTCTCTGCATCAATCACTGTCTCCTTTTTTATCAAATTTTTTAAAATCAACTGTCATGGACCCTCACCCAGCTCTCCAGTATTAATCTTTCCTGGATCTACTTTGGTCCACACTCTGCTCGGAACTCAATTTTCTTTACGAACCTGACTGAGCCAGAAAGAAAACCAACCGAGACCAACCTGAACCCGAAAGGGATTCAGTTGTTTTGGCGTCAACAACACAAGCCTGAAGTTTCCAGGATTCATGCAAGTGCAGCATGAAAAAAGAAGTAGAGAGCCCCGCCACCGTGATCAAACCCGACCCAAACCCAAAGGTCAATACATTTTTGTCTGACAGGTTTTGGACCTGACGGATGCTGATTGGTCTAGATCAGCATCCGTTACCACTAGATGTCACTAAATTCTACACACTAAACCTCTAATGCTCCTGTGCAGGAATACGCACTAATCTCCACATTCATTCCCTCGTTCATTAAGAAACATAATTGGTGGAGAGACATGCTGCACTTTTCCCCTGTGTGTTCTTCCCCACTCGCATACGTTTTCACTTTAAAGGCAGATAATTCCAGTTTCTTTCAGTGAGTCTTTCTCTGAGTCAACGTATTCCTCAGCTGGTAATAGTTCTGTTTTTGTGGGGCACATTTCCCCGAGGGGAATGATTATTGTGAAGCAGATGCTCGCTAAACCAACCTTCAGTGGATAAATCAAGGTTAAAAAAACATCTTTAATTGCTACATAAACATTGACCTTTATCTTGGCGATGGAGTCTAACACAGGTGCTAATGGTAGGTGGTCTATATGAGAGTATGAATCCATTCATTACGCTGTTTTTTTCTTCCATTAGCACTTGTGTGCCCCGTTTACTTCACTATATTATTATGTCTTCAAAGCTTGATCCTGACAGCGTGTTGCCATCTAAATAGCTACCTGCCGAGCTGAGGATTGGGTTAGATGGGGTTAAGGCAACAATATATTTGTCAGTGAGTGTTTCTCTGAATGTTGTCTCTTACATTAAGTTTCCTTCTTGAACAGAAATTAGAAAATATTGTGTGTCAGTTTAAAACATTTAAAATCAAAATAAAATAATTTCTGTGCAAGCGTTGAAAAAGACTGCTTCAGAGTTTCTCTTAATTGGAGTAAATGTTGAGGTGAAATTGCAGTAATTTAGATAATTCTTGAAATCTTTTACAAGCATGTTTGCACCTTCCTCTGGTAGAATGTTTCATCAAAGGCTTTGTCAATCATCTTTGGGGTAATCTGTTGCCGAAAATCATGTTTTTAAATCCAACTCCTATAGCATACTACTGTGCCCTTCTTTGTTCTTCACTGAATGAGGACTAATTTAAATGCAATTAGCAGAGCCTTCGGAGAAGCAGAGAAACAGCAGTATAAATGAATTTGTTTTCAGTAGAGCAGCAAGCAGGCAACCTTCCCGACGGAGCACTGTATTAATTAGTGTCCAGTGCACAAACAGGCTTCCTTTCTCTTGCTGAATGCGTGCTCTGTCTTATCAGGAGCCCAGTCGGGAGAAAACAAAACAAACAGACAGATAAAGTAGTGTAGGCAATTTTAAATACATACAGGTAGGCAGAAATGGCACCATTGTGAGCACATTTATTCCTATCAGGATTATTAACTCGGGCCACCCGCCACTGCCGGTACTTGAAAGAGGTTTGACCCTCCTCCAGTGGGCCTTCAGTACAGGACATTTTATCCCTGTATTATGGCCAGGGCGAAGTTATTTGTCATGCTCCCCGTCTTACTGTTTGCAGCTCTGAGGGATTGTTTGGATGGATTCAGTCGTGGGCAGTTTCTGGTGTGTGTGTGTGCAGCTCTTTTAGAATGACACACCCAGAAAGTTAAAATTAGCTCCTCTTGTTTGGGATGGGATTTAATTCTCCTTTATACTAGCCTCCTGTCTGCCATCAAGACTTTTAAGCTCAAAGGCTTTTTTTCATTGTCAGAATACTTTTGTTTGTCACAATTAAAAGCAACATTGTTATTGTATTTTCCACCTATTTACTCCTGTCCTCTGTAGTGTGTTGTTCCGTAAGAAAATGCCTCTCAGAGTTTATAAAGTTTGAATGAATTTGACCCGCAATTCAATATATATACAAGTATATTTAAATAATCCCACACGCACACACATGTAGTCAGACAAGGTTGTGTGTGGTACCTCCTCCATCGCCTCACTTGGGTAGAAAGCTTATTGTTGAACCTGCAGATTTGTTCATGTTCAAGAGTAGTCAAGTAGTAGTAGTAACAGTGGCAGTAACAGTAAGGCATTTGTGTGGTGCAACGAAGAGCCTTACCTCTGTAGGTTACTTGTAGTCTATGGTGGAGAACATAGGATATTTCTTGAGCTCGCCTCTTAGATGCTTTGGTGTCCTGATGCCAGTTTAGGATGGATTTGCTTGCAAGAATCCTCCATTTCCCTAGCAAAACAATGAAACATTACTGGCTTGCCTTACTGATAGGTCAAGAGGGCCTTCAATAGGTCAAGCTGACAGTGAGCGCCTTCAGCTGGATCACAAGATACGCTTCCACAGATGTGATTCTAGGCTGTATATGTTGAATACCAATAGCTCATTATAGTTTGAAAGTGAACTCCCTCCTGAATGTTTGAATGAAAGATTGAAATTTCGAATAAATAGTTCCGGCCCTAGTCTATTTATGCCTATTTTTAGTTTTTGCATTTTTCTACTTGCATACGTCGTAAGTTTATTCCTGTCCTCTGGTGTGAGCAAAACCAGTGTCAGTCTTTGCTCCAAAACCATCACATAATCTTCGTGTGATCTTACCCCACCCTATCACCTTCCCACATACAGCAGTGTGACATATTTATGTCAGTCCACAGCCTTGTGGAAAGACTCTCTCTGTCCTCCCTCGCTTTCCTTTTCAGGACATTGTATTTATGATGGCAGTAAATGCACAAAAGCCCTCTTTGTTATTGATCAGGTTCATTTTGATTTGGACTGAGAGCAAGGACTATCACTGGGACCGGTGGGGGCCCTGCAGTGTACATTTCACACAGCTCCCTCTAAATCCTGTAAGAGGGATTGGTTTCGGGAGGTCTGGCATCAGTCTTGGCTTCACAATACAAAATCATATTAGTTTCAGCGTTTCAGAGTCACTGGGAGAATAGCCACCAACAAATGGCTGGGCACGCCTTCAAAGTTTGGGTATTTAATTATTCAGCCCCGTTTATTTGATGTTTAAACTCTGCACCTGATAACACCATGAATTATTGTCCTGCAAAGGGTGTTTGCAACCTCAGTAAATTGCTTTGTTCTCTGCATGCAAACAGTCCAAATTAGTGGCTGGCTACACACAAAGAGCATTGTCTAGCGCTATAATGTGTTTTCAATTAGGAGGCGTTGAGAGATTTAGCTTATTCTGGGGATAGGTGGCTCTTTTCTTTTCGATAGCTCCAGAGACCAGTAATTGATTGCCAAGTGTGAAATGGAAGTTAAGAACGGACTGAGTGTGGCTGTGTCCCGGAGGAGAGAAGTTTGGAGTGGGTGGAGAGCTCAACTCGCTCACCTCCCTCCGTGCTGACAGCTTGACTTGTGAATACGTAAGCAGCCACTGACTCACTGCACAATAAGAAACGCACCTATCACACAGCCCTTTGTGTCATCCCCAGTGTCAGATATCACATTAATGCCTGCGATTAAGCCATGGTGCCGTCATTCTCCTGATGATACCAGTTTGAATGGACAGCGGCCCAGTGACTCACATCCCCTTCTGATCACATTAGTATCCTGCTGCAGCCTCGGACTCAGTAGCCACGCCTGCCTCCACTCACAGCTCCTTGCAGACAAACTGTCCACGGGGAAACAAACTCACTCCTCTCTACTTATTAATATTGCCAACTGTGTTTAATTTCGTAACTCGCCCTGGTGGTGTGTGATGCCGCAGAAAGTTCAACTCTTCATTGACAGAGGCAGTTCAGTGACCCACACCACAAGACGCTGTCATATCTATAATGTATCTCTTGGAATGCTTTCAGCCACTTATTCTACTGGATGAAGAGTGATGCCCATTAGTTATGTCGGGTGGATTTCCTGATGTGGTTGTTAGAGGGGTTGAGCAATCCAAACAGGGTTATACTCCCAAGGGTTTCAGAGGACGGAGACTGTGAACCCAAGAAATTCACCTCAACTGACAGATGTTTGATAAAGAAGTGGAAATGGAGCCAATTTAACTTGTTTACTGAAAGTTTCACATTTTGGAAAATAAGCTTGTTTGCTTTTTGTTGCAGATTTTCACTAAGAGGGTTTTTATGACTTTAAAGATCAGTCAGTCACACAATACGAGGACATATTGAAGAATTTTTTGAGATTTCTGATGATTTTATTAGACTAACGTTGTGCTATTATGAGACTAATGTCATAATTTTATGTGAATGAAGAAAAAAAGTAAGGAAATAAGCAGCAATGAGAACCTGTGCACTAGTGGTGGGGAAAAAAATCAATTCTGTTCAGTATCGCGATATCTTGCGCCCGCGATTATATCGATACTGTAGCACAAAGTATTGCAATATTTTTTTTAATTTTAATTTTTTTAAAAAAAACTTTATTTACAATTATATATGTAACAGCCCCTGGCTGGCAAAGCATGACGAGGAGAGTTTCAGAGTTTAAAAGATACCTAGTGTTTATGCGGAAAGGATGTTCTCCACCCAGGAGATATAGTAACGGCCCAGAGGAGCACTTTAACATCTGAGCATGTTGACCAACTCCTTTTTCTGAACAAAAATGAATTGAGCAGTCTTATTTTCCTCATTTTTTGTAATGCCTTTGAATAATATGGGGGACATGAATCGCAATATATCGCAGATTCGAGTCGCAATACTTGTAGTATCGCAATATATCGCAGAATCAAATACTATTGAATCGTGGCCCAAATATCGCAATACTATTGAATCGGCACATTTTTGCCAATTCCCACCCCTACTGTGCACGTTGGAGCTCCACTTCTTCTGATTTTGTTTCTTGAGAAACCCTTTTGTATCGCACAGAGATTTAACCAAACAATTCTTGCTCCACACATATAATATTGTCAGGTTCTCATTGCTGCTTATTTCCTTACTTTTTTTCTTCATTCACATAAAATTATGACATTAGTCTCATAATAGTACAACGTTAGTCTAATAAACTCATCAGAAATCTCAAAAAATTCTTCAGAAAAGTTTCTTGCACAATCAAAGTCCTGAAAGTTATGATAATGTGTTGGTAATGAGCTAAAATATTACATATTTTGAAAAACTTTAAAAAAAGAATAACTTTTATAACAAGATGCTTCACATTCCCCATTGTAACTTTACCCTTGTAATATTACGTCTTTATTTAAAAAAAATACTCCAGACTGGAAACAACAAAGTGGACAATGTGGCTATTTCCAGAGCTCACAAACACACAGTCTTTTTTATTTTGTGCTAGGGCTGGGTGATATGGCCCAATCACCCAGCCCAAGTCTAGTGTGAGAGGAGGCATGAGAAGACAGAAGCAAAACTCAAAGACAATTTAATTTCATGCTGACGGCTTAAAATATTCACGTGACAATTTATACTCAAAGGGAGCGATATAGTCATTTTATACTTCTCACGTGGAACAAGCCACGATACATCAAGTATATTCAATATATCGACCACCCCTATTTTGTGCTGGTTGGGACTGGAGCAAACTAGATGTAACCAGAAATCAGAATGTAACCAATTGTTTCTCACTAAGAGAGCAAATAAGCCTGTTTCCAAAATGTCACATTTTCCTTAAACAAATCATAAACACAATCTAATAGCCACAATTTAACATTGTGTAAAATATGTGTTTTATCACACATATTTTGCACTATGTGATGTCAATCTTCTTGATGATATTTGTCATTCAGGATCCCACGTACATTCAGGATCCCACGTATTTATTGTGTCATTGTAGTTTGTGTCTACACATAATAGCAAACTCGAAAGGTTGAAAACTGATGTCCTTGGATTTCAGTACGTCACTGCATCTCAATAAAGCCACGTGACTTAATGTGATGACATTGTCAGCATGTTGATGTAAGTTGTTAAAGGTTTGAAATATGTGCTGCTTCAGCAGAGTGATGACTTACATCCAGAGATGAAAGCAAGTGTGTCCTGTTTTGTATTATGTGCGTACCATGGGAAGAATTAGTGTCGGTACTCCAAAGCAGGAGGAAGAGGCTGTCAAGGTTATAGAGTAAAATAGGATTCAAGCTGTAATCCTGCACATTGTAAATCTGCCACTGATTCTACAAGAACATCTAAAATAATGCTCATCCCAGTATTTACCTCTTATTTATCAAACCCTTTAAAAGCTAGGGGCCGACAGCTTTAAAGACAACAGCAACGTGCGTCGTAATGGTGTCAAAATATGATAAAAAGGATGAAATGAGGACACGCTCAATTTTAAAATGTGCTTCAAGGTCTCCCTGTTATTTTGGAGCTTTTCAGGCCATAGGGGTTCATTGTGTAACTAAAAAAAGAACAAAACAGAGTGTCAGGAACTAATTACTGAGAGAGGAAATGATCATCCACACTGTAGTGTATGTGTAATAAAGCAACCTGTGTAGAATGCATTGCACACATTTGGACATGTTTTCCATCACATCAATTAAATTCAACTTAATTTATCGTGTATCAGTGTTGGAATCTGCACTCTAAAATTGGGAAAACCTAGGAACAGCCAGTCAGTCTCATTATGGCAGTAACTTGTCACCTCCACAAGACTTTCAAGGGTTAATGCCTTGCTCAAGAAAAAATAAACATTAGCCAGTAGCACAATTGGATGTTCTCTGCCATGCAAACTTTTAAAAACAGCTTTGTTTTTTCTTTGCCCCTCTCTTTTACCTTGTTCTGGATTTATCTATTCAAGGCTTGCAGCCAGACGTGCAAAACAAGCAGCCAGAAATTACTTTTTTGTATCACTCTAACACTCCCTTAGACTTTATCAAAACCTACATACATGGCTCTAAGCCCTGTGTAGACATCGTAAATGTGACGATACATTTCGGTATGTGTGAAAAGGGCCAACCTTGAGGGACATTGGTATGGACATACAGTCCCTGCCATCAGCTGAGCATTTTAGCTGTACTCCACACACACACACCCACACACACACACAGAGAGAGAGAGAGAGAGAGAGAGAGAGAGAGAGAGAGAGAGAGAGAGAGAGAGAGAGAGAGAGAGAGAGAGAGAGAGAGAGAGAGAGAGAGAGAGAGAGAGAGAGAGAGAGAGAGAGAGAGAGAGAGAGAGAGAGAGAGAGAGAGAGAGAGAGAGAGAGAGAGAGAGAGAGAGAGAGAGAGACAGACATTTTTTTCACTCTGTCCACAATATCATGAAAAAGTGCTGGAAGGAGACAAAGTATATTTAAGCAATAAGCCACGAGAAGCTGTGATTCTGGAACCGCTCAGAGACAGTGTTAGGGACTCTTCTACAGGAACTGTCAGAGCATAGCCCCAAGTAGCATTTTGCTTTTGTAAAATGACTGCAATAAAGATATTGTGTAAATGTGCTATAAATGTTCAATTTTTATGTCATTTCAGTGACAAATAATGATACTCTTAACAGTTTAAAGTGGTGATTTTGGCTTATAAGGTATTTTAGAAGACCTCAAGCAATGGAGTGTTTCCCATTAATTACCTAGACTGTGGCAGCCCAAAGTATTCTAATTTGCCCCACCAGATTTTCATAATGAAGCAAAACATTTTTGACACTTCTCATTATTACTTAAGAGATCCGTTACTTGGTGTCCACAGCTCTTTTTGCAGCGCTCTATGCCGTCTGCCTGCTCTTGCTAAGGCGAACTGCCACACGCTCGCACCGTGGTCCATACCATGTTCCATCGTCCACTGTCCACGCACACAGTCAGACCTCAGAGTTTCAGCCGCAGTTGCGACATCAATGCAGTTCTTTCTCTTACCTGAGAAATGTTCTTTCATTCTTTAGTCTGTGTACCAGTCGCTTGGAATCTGCTGATGTCAGAGTGACAGAATCCCTGTATGTGCAAATTAACTCCTGTTACCACCACAGATTGAATTAGTTCTGTGGGGAAACACTGCAGAGTCAATCAGTTACTGAAAAAACTGTTTTGTTTTAAATGCAGTAATTTAAAATGCTGTAGCTGAGCATGTAATGGACATGGTTAAGATGTGTAAAGGCCTAAAATCCTTGAAATGTCTACTTATAATCAATTACTTTTACAATTAAAATGCAAGCGAACACACTGCAGTCATTTATTAGCTGTGAGTTAAGTGGTTGTGAAAATGTCAATGCGAAATAACACCCAGCTAAATGTAACAAGACTAATGAGCATGTTTAAGTTATAACTAGATATAATAAAAAGGAATCCACAGAAACTCTCCTCCCACGTACGTGTCTTGTCAGCTCATCACAGTCTTAGAAATGCTTCGAATGAGTAAACACACGGTTGTTTCTTTGAGCAGAGCTAATGAATGATGGAAAAGTTCTGATTGTTGGTAAGGAGAAATGTCCATGCTGCCACCAGGGGTGCTGTTCAAATCCTGACTTCTGTAAGCAGTGACTGTGTGGTTTCAACAGTGTTTACAAGTAAAATAAACAAATAATCACGTGAAGAGGTTCGATTTGTTTCTGTGACGAACGGCAAATAGGAACTACTCCAAAGTCTGAGCCCATCTCGAGTGCATTAAGAATATTCATCTGTCTCAGTAACCACCAAAGACTGCAGCGCAGGAAAATGAGAAATGCTGTTTTATAATGAGAGCCTTAGGCAAAGACATACAGAGACATGTCTTAAAAAAAAAAAATCTGTCATCATATATTCTTCTAGTAATACTGCAGTGGGAGAAGCATACTAAGGATGTGTGCTCTTTGAAGAGATCCAGGCAGCTCTGTAATGTTTCAGATGGAACTTGCATTCCTTTATGATGTGGGCTTAAACTTATATCCTGTTGTTTGGTATTCAGAGAGATTGTGTCAGCAGTCCCACAAGGGAGACATTTTAATATTAAAATTTTTTGCCGTCCAGTTTTGTGGAAAATCATCCTGAAGCAATATTTAGACATACACTGGTTGCTAAAGGTCCAGTGTGTACAATTTTGGTGACAGGGATCCATTGGCAGAATTTGAATATACAGTTTTTCTGATGTGTGATCCTCCAAAGTGTACGAATTGTTTTTTTGTTTACTTTTATATTGAAATACTTTATCTTCACCTGGGAGCAGATCCTCTCTACGGAGTCCACCATGTTGTTTTTATTACAACTGGTTACCACAGGTTCTCTTTCATGCTTGGAAGGAGAGGGTTAGGTGAGGGGTGTTCAGCTGCAACATGCAACTTCACCACTACATGTCACTAAATGCTCGTACAGAACCTTTAAAGTACATTGTATATATTGATTATATTATTTTCAATATATCTATCAATATAATCCAATACATTTATGTTTATGAATGTAATATAATCATCAGAGATCACAGAGGTTGTCATAGGAAAGAATACACGTCTGGTTGACTCGCACAGGGACACAGAGCTATGTGAACGAGGCCTCTGGAGACAAAAAGCAAATGTGACAGACTTACAAAAACGAGTGCAACTTCTCCTGACTTAAAAGGATGATGGTTCAGTAAATATCATGTTAAAGATCACATCCTGGATGATATTTCTCACACACTTGTCACCATAATGATGCAACACAGGAGTTGTTTCAGCAATAGGTGTGTTCACTGACTTCAGAGAGTTTCAAGCTGCTGTTTGTTCAGGGATTGAGATGAGCACGGTGGCTCATCCACCATATTTGGTCTGGTCTACCAGCAGTAAAGGGACTGCATATTAGTCATTGATGTATTCTATGTGTAATGAGCCTTATTTATTCTTTTATCATCTGTCCTTATCATACACATACATATATTTCCCTCGATCAGCATGTAAATATGCAGTCATACAATAGTGCTACAAGCAGCATCATGATTTAAAGCTGCAAGTATTAATGTTTTTGTTCCGACAGTGGATAAGATGAATAAATGTAATTTGAAAGAAGCTGCCTGTGGAAAAAAACGGGAGAGAGTTATCACTTTACTATGCATTTCCTATCATTTCTAGGGTGCATTTCAGTTCATTGTTTTGATGCTGGACTGTTTGTTGCAGTCTCTCTGCTCTCAACATTTCCAGCAGCAGCAGCAAGCAGCTGTTTTCAAAAACAGCTCTGATAAACCCACTGAAGGCTACTTGACCGGCGCTAAATGGCAGGCTGACAGCGCTAGCAGCTACCTTGTGAGCAGTGAGGCATTTAGCAGCTAAAGAGCAAGATATTTTTCCCCAGGGGCCGCTGGATAAAAAGAAAAGAGCCAAAAGGAGAGTGAATATTGAACTTACATTTGTGCTGTGGCCAGTAAAACAACTGCAAGACCGAATGCTAATGTTTCTGTGTGCCTGCTGAATGTGGACCTGCAGGTAACTCTGTCTCTGCAACATTCACACTCAGCAACAGTGGAATAGGATCATTAATATGTCAATGTCTTGTTTACAGCTTGTCAAAAAATGATTAATATTCCTTCAAGAGGAACACAATTGTAATAGGAACAAAGTTAGCTCAAGAAAATAGTCAAGTTTGTTGGAGTTTGTTCAGCAGGATCGATGCTTATCCTCTGTTTTAAATGTCTATTTAGTCCTTTAGTACTTATTGTCCTTGTCGCCCTGCTCTTAGATCCTTCACTTGGCATTATCAAGCAGCCTAGATAGTCTGTTCTGGTACTGATAGCTGTCACTAGTGATTCTCTCCTACACATCCTCAGCATCCTTCCGACAGCTCTTGTTTAAAAGCCAATTAAAAATGGAGACAACACAACGTTGTAAACTGATTATTGGACCCGAGTTCCACCTGCATTACAAAGATGGCCCGCTGAAGAAATTGGAGCGACCAGATGGAGAAAAAAAGAGAAGAAAATCAATAGTCCACTCTGCCTCCAACATCTTAATGCCACTCTCAGTGGAGAGGGATGTGTGGAAGTGATGGAGTCTCTGTCAGTTACTAGACATCAGAGGAGTTTTTAATTGAGGCCCCAGTGGGGCTGGGAGGGACATGGGAGATGTTGAAGGAGAGAGGGAGCCAGGCCGGTGTTAGATGAGGTGGGCAGACCTGTCGTGTGACAATATAGTCGTCCACATTCATCTCTCGTCCAGACAACAGCTGGGCAGCATGACATGACATTTTTATTACAGGATTTTTTTCCTGTATATCATGGTATACATTCTGAATTTGGTATATTTGGTATGGCTTGTGGTGGATATTTGTTCCTTTCAATAGAATTTCGTAAATCTGCAAGACAAATCTCTGGTATAGTAACAATGTATTGCCTGATGTTTACATTATGATCTAATACAGGATTTCCTTGGGGTCTTAGAAAGTCTTAAACACGTCATACGATATAAATGGACGTTTAGGTGGGTCTTATTGTTTTGTCGACATTAATTTAGTTCTATTCTCATTGTGCATTCAAATTTAAGAGATCATTTTTTTTTTACAGACTTTTGAGTTTGTAATCGGTGTTGTACTTCTTTATCAATGGTACAGCAATTTGCATGCTGTAAGAAGACTACCAACAAGACCACCATACCTGACACAGCTCTTTTACACCACATTTAGCAGATTTACACAGTTTTTAGAAAGGCAGTTAATCTGCAAAAAAAGGCAATAAACTTGTTTCCATATCTCAAAAGAGCATGTTTGCATCTCTTTTTTTTTCTTCTAAAACTGAGAAGGTCTATTACCTCGTCTTGCCAAATTTCCTCGATCGACAGGGTTTCTCATTTCTATCACTGCCAATCTAAGCCAGGTCTTATAAAAACCTGTGTCCACTTTGGAATCATTTCACCTGGGAGTGAATGCCGATTGGATCCATTCCCATTTCAGACAAAAGCCAGATTTTAGTGGGTGTCAGTGGGTTGTTTAACCAGTGGATACAGGGGCTATAATCTACAAGCAGCCCAAACACTCGGCTTGGCTTTGGTAAAGACTACAGATACCTACGGTCTCTGCCTGTAGTTTGTGAGATAACGGGGTGTTTCAAAGATTATTCTCCACTTGGCTGCTTCACCTTATCTTCAACCATGGGGAAGTGTAAATAATTCTGGGACTCTCATATTTCCTCATATTTGTCATTCTTGACATAGATCATAAATTTCATTCAATAGGCTCTAAAATAAAACCTGCAGTAACATTAATAATATAGTTCAGAGCAGTTGTGGAGGAGTGTTTCATACCTGGTGGGATAGCACAGTGCGTGTGTGTGTGTGCGGGTGTGTGTGTGTCCGTTTGCTTCACTGTCTCTGAACTGCTGCACTACGAGTTCATTTTGCTTTGGGTGAAATATTTGCAAGTCTGTTTTATGTACCATGAACCCTGTGTGTTTTCACCGTGCCTCTCCACAACTAACTTGTCTCATCACTGGGACAGACTCTCTGGCAAAAGTGTCGACACCGTGGCTTTTCTTCTCTCACCAGCGGCAGTGCTGCTCGTGTCAGAGCTGGAGCACATTCGCAAACATCCCTCATACTTGCTGACATGTTTCCTCACGGTTTGCACCCGTCTCTGTTGTGCTGTCTGACTCCATTTCCTCACCCGCCCTTTTCCGAGCATGCAAATGTGCGTTTGTTTTAGTGTAAAAAGAGAAGCGCACACGCTCGCTGGTTAACATGCAGTAAGCTGATGCTCGCCCGTGCACTTTGACGTGACATTTAAAATCCTTTCTGTACCAGAATAAATGGGGTAGCCAAGTCCACATCAGGGCATGTACCGCCACCGGTGTGAGGTTTATGCCGGTTACACTGCCCACCTCTATCTGTCTTACTAACACGACAGCCATACAGTTTGCTCTGAGCTATGTATTCAGTTAATTAGCCAGTCTACTGGGTATGGGATTACCTTCAGCTTTAAAGATGAGAGTATTCACTGTAACCTTGCTCCTGGCATATCTGAGTAAGACTTGAAATCATCCCTTTGAATGCGGCTGTATCTTAGCCTCGCCCTTCCTCCCTCCCAGACAAATCAGTGACTGTCATTGTAAGTTTGCCTTTATGTACTGTGACAATAACCCAAAAGAGTCCCCAACAATATGTCTTACCCATTTGTTTAGAAAAAATGACATTTTTTGGGAACTTTCTGTGGTGTTAGCCACCAAGAAATGTCCCTTGCAGCTGGAAGACACACCTCCCTTTATGTACATGCTGCAACATAATGAAGTACTGGTAGTGTTGAGTCAGTCATGGTTTCTATGATAGCTCTCATGTTACTTTGAATAATGTGGCCATTCCAGAGGTTATACATGCCAGTGAATACTGACCTCCAGGGACGTGTGTATTTATCAGACCAAAAACCCCTCGGGTGCCGCTTTGGTGAGTCTAGATAGCTTGGAGCTGATCACTGGCCTTACGATGGTGATGTCTCATTTGAATGTCTGCCCTGTCAACCTTTGATGGTAATTTGTTTGCTTACCATGGTGACCATGGGAAAATAGAGAATCAGGGTTTGATAACTGTGAGGGAGCCTCCCAAACGGCTAGTACATCCAAGGCGGGCAGCAGGCATGCAAATAATAGTTATTTCTAAATAATATATATATAAATAAATAGATATAAAGAGTAGCTCAATGTCTGCATGTTCTACTAAAAGCCCCCAGTGGAGTTTCTGAGAGGAAAACTCCACTGAAAACCTATATTTTAGATGTACTCACCCACTAGATTGGTAGTTGGCTCAGCTACAACGCTTACAACGTTATTAAAATGTTATCTCTGCATTCACTTAGTTAACAGCTCAATGCCTATTTTGTTTGTAAACCAACCAACACTGCTTATTTTCACCTACTTTGGTTGTTTGGTCATTCACCTTCCGTCCATCCTTCAGCGACACACTCATCATCTCTCCCTCTTACCCTCCGCCACGTCTCCCACCACCACCAGATGGCTTTTATAGCTCTCCTGCTGAGAAAAAAAGGGTGTGCAGTTAGAAACTTTATTCCTATAAATGCAGAGCCATAACTCTGTCTTAATGTGCACGTCTGCACATCATACACTGATGTTTGCCACGAGCCCGGGGTGTCAAGGGGAGGGCACAAACGTCTGACAAACTGTGTAAGTTAATAGGCAGCAGGTCGTCCTGAAGATGAGCCCATTGCCTCTCTGCATCCCAATAAGACAGCGAGGTAGTATCTTTGCGGAAAAGCGATTTATTGAAATGCAAAAAGAGGAGAGAAGGCTCAGAGCAAGAATGCTGACAGGACAAAAACCTGTCGCCATCCATCTCAGTTTGCAAGTGAGCTTCTCTTCCTCTCCCAGTGAGAAGAGGTGTTCCTAGAAATATTGCGAGAGCAGCTGGTGTGTCTGCGTGGTCACAAGCTTTTACAAGCTGTGGCTGGATCGGGAGGGTTTTACCGTTTTGATGGACACCTCTTCGGTTGATAATAAAGGCTGGTAATTGAAACAGAAGCTGAAACAAATTCAAAGTCATTCGTTGAATGTGAAGATAATATTCATGCTCATGTTTTCCATTCTGGCTAATCCGTGTCCTCTGACACCAAGGCCATCTTCTTTCCATTAGCACAGTTGTTATTGTTTCTGCCAATTTCTTCCCTGTGAGAATACCAGTGCTGCACAGCAACTGAATAAAGAAGTTTAAATCAGCACTGTCGCCGAGCCTGTTTGCACTCGCTGAGGTAGTATGCATCAATCACCTCACCAGTGTTGGGTGAGTGTGATTTAAGTGTGAGCTCCTGTTTTGTCTCACTGAGTTTTATATGGCATTCACTTCACTGTTTCTACCCTGCCTTTCTGTACTGTGTGAATGAATGTCTTTATCTCTGCCATGTGACTCATTGTTAGAGAGATATATAAGCCTATTTCCACTCCTGGGTCTGGCTGTGCCTCTCTAGTCTCTGGGGCTGTGCAGGCCCTACAGCAGGGCCGGGCCCTGATGCTGCTCAACCCCTGGGCTAGCCCTGAGTCCAGCTCACTCCTCTGTGATCAACACTCCCCCTCTACCAGTCCCTCTGCTCTCTTCTCCTTTTTTTCACAACCAATCTGAATAAGGCCAGGTTGTCCATCCTGAGAATGAAAGAAAAACCTAATTGACTCTTCCTTTCCTCCTCCTCATCCCCACAGCTTGTCTACAATGAGCCTGGAGGCTCTTTTTAGCCTCAAGCCATCTCTCTGTCAAAGGACATTATTCTCCTTTGGTCGCATCGTAAGAGGCTAGGTTTCTTCTCGGCAGGTAAAACTAGGGTGACAGTCGGAGAGAAAGGAGCTTTGATCTCCACCGCCTTCACGTTGCAGAACCAATATGACAGGCAAGGGAGTCTTAGGAGCACTTTATTCTACCAAATGTGCCGGAAAGAAAACATTCAGCCTTGTAAAAAGGCCTGCAAATCTTGGCTCTCACAATACCTGTGCCGGCCCCTTGCGAGTCCCCTATAGTATCTCCCCGAGACTAGGGGAGCCTCATTTCTCACCGGCGAGGCACCCTGTGTTAGAGGCTCCCTATGGAGGTGGTGTTTTATCATTCTCTTGCCTGCCCCCATTAAATATCTATTTTTACTTTAGCAGCCTGCTGTGGCCTCCTATCATACACAAAAAACCTACAGTGAAACACCACCTTGCATAAGAGGGAACAGTAGGGGATAAGCTCAGGGTGTGGTCGATATAATCTCAATTAAAATGTTTCACACATTCATTGATGGTACATCTGTAGCTACCTATTATTATATTTTTTACATTACCTTTAATGGTGCTTAACAACAAAAAGCTGCAAGCAATGGACACAATAGCACATCACAGTATATGTGCAATATAATACATAATACACCATCACCATGTAATGGCCTCTAAAACTGCCCTTCGTGTTGACTCCATGCCTCACAGACAATATTTCCATGAAACCAGAACAATATAAAGAAGATATGATATCTGATGAGCATTATATTGGGTGTTTCTGTAATTGTGTCCACCTACTACCTCTTTATCTGTTTGAGACAGATATGACCTCTATGTGCCCAGACAGCTGTGGATTGCGGCCACAGCACAATGACAATCGTATTTTATAAATGAATAACAAACATACCAGGAGCTAATTGAAATCGTTTTTAACTGGCTAAGTTTTCTTCAAATTTAACTACAAGAGCACTTGGAGAGCACACACCACTGCTAAGGCTAAAATCCCATCTCGCTGTGTGAAAGAAAGGGGAAAAAAAATCCTGGATATTTGGATAGTTTTTCTGGATCCGCTCCAAATTTTAATGACTTCTTCCTTAAGTGGAAATCGGTTCAATAGATTTTGGGTAATCCTGTTCGCTAACGCAAATAAACACACAACATCCTTGATAGAGGTAAAATAGTATACAGTGTACAGAAGAACATCGCATGCAGAAGGAGGAGATCAGCTCTGATTTACTTGCTTTCATTTGTTATGTTTGCAAAGTAATTATTTTGAGTGTTCTGATGTCACAGTACAACGATGCAAAAGGACTCATGAAAAATAATGGCTTTACCTAGCTACAAATGTTACTGAGTTGCTTTTATACATACCATATAATAAATCAAATATCATAAAGTGCTGCGTGTCTATGTGGTTTATGTGCACTGGCTAGCTAACTGCCATTGTGTGTTGAAGGATATCAAAGGAAACAGAAACCCCGGTGAGTTTGTGGCATATAGAGTCTGTTATTTATCTCGTTTCATTTTCTGTCATATCAGGTAAGTTTTCCATTTGTTCACCGCAAAGTCAGCTTTAAAGGTACATTCATTCATTTTTCTACTGTACAACTATAAATATGCATTCTAATGAGAGCTACACATTCACAGTATATATAGACAAAGGCAAACGTGTGAAGTGAAGTTGGCCCTGTGTTGGTGCAGCTCTCTGCAGATCTAGGTAATGTGGCAGTGCAGCCTAAAGCACTCCATCCTTGCCCTTGCACAGAGGGAATAGGGAAAAGGGGGAGAGAGACGATAGGTAAACAGAGCCATTAGAGACAAATCTATTTCTGAGGAAAACAAAATCACATCATCAAACAAGAGAAAAAGAAAAATATGATTCTGCAGCCCTTTGGGCCCTGGTGTAGCACTGATAGCCGACTATGGCATTTGTCTTTATCAGTCTGCCTTGAGGGAGGGAGAGCATGGTGGGAAGGTGTGAGAATAAAAAGAGAATGAGAAATACAATGGAAACAAAGAACGCGGCGTCTCCTTTACCCGTCACAAAGAGCAAGACTCATTTGTTACTTTTCTGGCTTTATGAGTCATGAGCAGATTGTGTATGATTATTCCTTTCTCTTACATTTTTTTGTGCAGATTCTCTGTTACTACAAAGTGGCTCTCAGTTGGTCATTCTTTAAATATAGCAGAGTGAAGGGCTCGGTGGACAGCGAGCCGCAGCATCATCAGTCATGACTAGCCTGGGGAAGCATGCGCAGCTTCATCAAAATGACAGGATTGACTTTCCAGATTTTATCCTTTCTCTGTGACATTTGGTTGTTTATCCTGTTTTGCAGTCGCTGGACCGGAGCGCCTGTATACTGCCTTGTGTATCGAGACTCTCCTGAAATAGATATCTTTACACAGACTGAGGTGACCCTAAAATGTGATTATAATAATTACATGAAATATAATATTTGTCATTTGTCTACTTCAGCTGTAATTGCCTCGATATAATCATTATTTTTAATATTTTGCTAGCCAGTGTAGTTAAGGACAGGTGTAACAACAGAAAGCACAGTGTAGCAATAAGCTATGCTAGCAGCTCTGTGGCTCTGTAGCTAACACGTGCACAACGATTTACCATCCTCCCAATCTTAGTTTGACCTTTCAGCATGGTAACATTTGCTAATTGGCACTAAATACAAAGCACACTTATGGGACCATCATTAGTTTTGCAGATATTTGGTCATAAACCAAAATTAATCTTTGATCTGATGGTGGCATTTAATATATTTTATAACAATTCATCCTATGGGAAACATTAATGTGTGTCCAATATCTCATGGCAGCAGAACCAATAGCTGAGATATTTCAGTCTGGACCAAAGTGATGGTCTAACTGATAACAGACGGACATTTCCGTCTCTAGAGGGGTCCTGCTAGTTTTTTTATTTTTAATGACCCTTTTCTATAATTGGTACGCACATGTCCCTCATCCTCCTCCTGTCTGTGGGCCTCTGTGACCTTTGTTTAGTCTGTTTTGTGGAACAATCAGGTACATTTGTTTTCTCAGCATCAGATGGACTGGATTTCCATCTGAGGATTGATCAACTCCAATAAGACAACTCTCTTTGCCCTCCATCTTGGCAGGGCCGTACTGTAGCCTGCCTGCCTGTTGTCATAGCTGACGCCAAGTCCTTACAGATGCTTCATCATTTTGCTCTTTCCAACTCTAGTCATTTTTTCGGAGATCTGTTTTTGCTAAAGCCAGGCTCATAGCTATTCAGTGGCTCCGCTCTGCTGTTTTACTTTTTCTCCCTCTGTTCAGTTTGAATACTCAAGGGAAATTTTGTTGTTTCTCTAATGTCTTTTTTTGGTCCTGCTGACCAGTTTCTATTTCTCCTCATTAGTTTACAATTTGCAAATACTGTCATTAACTTTGATGTATCTTGATGTTAATATATATATATATATATATTCATATACATATATATGATGTGGTGTATCACAGGGCCAACACACATAGACAAACAGCCAATCAAGTTCATGCCTATGGTTCAATTCAAGTCTCCAATTAACCTAACCCCAGTCTACATTTGTGTGGACTGAAGGGGGAAGCCAGCGTACTAGGAGAAAACCCATTTAGAAATGTGGGTTATATATATATATATATACAGTATATACACATATAATAGCAGTAATAATAGCTACAGTAATATAATCAATATCCAAACAGTAAGATATAATCTAAATGTTTAATTTCATTCCCTTTAATGAACTATAATATTGCAGATATTAAGAAGTTGTCGATTTTAGACATCTGTGCAATGTGCAGCAGAAGGCAGGGGGTGGGATAGTTAGCGCCAGCATCCTCTTAAAGCTGTGCCAGTGCTGCTTGACTGAAACGACAACAGAGTCATATGAGCGTGGTAAGCTATTTGCCATCTGGACCCAATTGAAAGGCTCAAGTGTCTTAATTGGATACTAGTAAAGAATATCTGAGTAAGTTTACATAAAGCAAAAAGGTACGCGAAGGGTAAGCCCAATACGGCGTGGATGCGGCAAAGCTGACGGAGATGGTGATGGCAACGATCATCATCAGTGTCATCGTTCGTTTTGTAATCTAGATAATACTAAAAAAAGCAAAATTCTCAAATGTTGAAATAACAGTGATAGATACAGGGATGAAAGTTTGGCTCTTATTTTAGCTCTGCAGGTTTGAATAATGAGGCGCTCTCTTTCTCTCTCTCTCTCTCTCTCTCCCCCTCACTGTCTCTCCCTTTGCCCTTTGCTTCAGGTCAGAACATCGCATTCCCCCCGGTGGCTTTGTGGGTCACTGTTGGCCTGGCTGTGTGTCTGCTGGTGCTGCTCATCGCCCTGGCTGCTGTCTGCCGCAGGAAGATCAAGGAGAGCTGCGAGGAGGCCAGGAGAGAAGGTAAAGGGAATTGGAGGACAGAGAGGGGGGGGGGGGACAGGAGAAGTGACTGTGCACATTCAACAGTATATTCTCAGAGGGAATAAAAGTCATTGTTGATGAGTGGGAAATCTGTGTTTAATGCCCAACTTTCGATAAAGAAATGTTTTGGGGTTGTCTTGCCTTCATTAGGAGCAATTTGAAACTTGCATCTCAGAGCAGCAACTTCATGCGCAAAGATAAAAAAGTAATGAAATGTTTTCCCGTTTTTTCTCAGGCTGTGTACAAGGGCTTGCTGAATAATGGATGTTAAACTAGCTCAGGCCCTTTCAAGCCTCCTCTGAGCCTTTTATTCTCAAATCCTATTCTCAATCTATGACTCCTTATACTCTTGTCATAGTGGGGCCGGGCCGGTCGATGATAGGCGATCATGTAGGAGGTGCAACGAGAGCGAGGGAGATGGATCCAGAAGCAGCGAAAAGATGTTAAGCGCTCAAGGAACATAAAAAATCCGGAAGGAGTAGGCACTTAAACGCGGCAGCATCTCAGATGGTGGAACGCGTATCTTTGCCAGAGAGGAACATCATTACTCGGGTTCCAGTAATTAGTAATGCGGGATAGCCGAGGATCGCCGCAAGTGCAGAGGGAAAAAAAAGTTTTGAAATGAGATAGATAGTGCAAAGCCACCAGCTCTGCTGTAATGAGATCCGCTCAGAGTGGAGGAGACATTTAAATAAAGGTCAGCCAGTGTCTGCACCACGGCCCAGAGGTTTAAAAATAAATATGGAAGTGACACAGACGCAGAGGAAAGAGTAAATAGCTCCGTGGAACATATGAAATCAAATGTAATGGAAAGCGAGGAATATAATGCAGTTCCTCCCACGGGAAAAAGGGCTCGCTTGGTTGCGGGTCCTTTTCTTCACTGGGTCGGATGAGGAGCTGCATTTCTCCCCTGCAGCTCCAACACGGACGGCAGGATTGATTATGTGGTCAACGACTGTCCGCCTTATCAAATGTTAAGTCTTATTCTCTCGCCTGCTAGCAATGTTTTCGCAAGTCTTTGCCGTTTTTTCCGAGCATAAATCTGAAGAGTGAGAGCGCTGACCATTTCACATATTATGCAAAACTCTTATACTCCTGATAGAGTGATACTGTATGAATACAGATGTGGATGGGGCTTAAAATAGGATTGCTATGCACATATCCGGAGCTGTGGGGGGGGGGGGGGTCAGGAAGCAGGGAAGTGCAACCTAATTGTGGTTGTCTTATCTTTTAATGGTGTTCCTGGGTATGGCCTGATTGAAGTTGACTCTCTCTCCACTGTGTCTGGGTAGCGAGGGTGAAAGGGTCACTAACAGTGGAGGAGTGCGTAAGTCATTTTTCTTTGCTGTCATAATGTATGTGGAGCACCCGGGTGTGTATCGTAACCGAGCAGAGCAGCTTGTGGTGTTGCAGCTGGAAGTGAAGGCTCAGCTCCAGGGGCAGAGTTTTGTCCCAGCACCAGCGTGCACGGATGTGTGTTTTTTTCTTCTTCATCCCTGTCCTCTATCCTTCCTTATGTAATGACTGTGACTATGTATCTAATAAACCCTTTCACTGACCTATTCAGGACTACTGTTCCGTTTCTCCAAAGCTCATTTTACATTTAAATAAGCACATGATTATATCAGAGCTCCCCTTGAGAGATGATGTGTTTGTGACAAGTGACAGATTTCCTCTGTGTGACATATGAAAGTCTTAAGGAAAACAGTGTTTCCCCAAGGGTTTTTATTTCCACTGTGGTGCACATGTCTCACAGGGTATAACCCTCAGCTTTACCCACGCTCAAATGCTGGGATAGATTTTTTATATGTTTCACAGAAAACACAATGAAATAACTCATGAGTCTTTTTTAGATATGATTTCCATAAAATTAGGGCCGACCGTTTCGTGATCACAGCAGAAGATGATCGGGGTCAGACGTGTTCACAACACGAGGAAAATGTACGCGTTTTCTTTAGTTGTCGTTTTTCTCAGTATTTTTTACATCCAATGCCAAATATAAATATAAAAGTCCCCTGATCTCTCGACATTTGGTGAAAGAAAGCTGCTCATTGTGTTGGTTTAATGTTGCTTATGAGCAAGATTTCATTTCATATTTCTCACCAACAGTGAGAAGGGATAGGAGATAGATAGAAGATGAAACAGAATATGCAGCAAAGACATTAACATTAACATGCACAAAGGTTGCAAATAGAAGAAGACTGCTGTTTTTCATAGAACCTGACCTATATAGGGTTAGGGTTATTTATCTGCTGAAATATGTATATTTTTTTAATTTGGGATTCCTAAGATGTTTTTAACAAACCCTTATGACAGAGAAATTATATTTGATTGTTTAAACATAATCGTTATAATAAATAACTATGGATACAAAAAAACACAAATACAACAAAATATATATATTTTGAAATGAAAACGCAAAAATTCAGTTGGCAAACATATCAGTGTATTAATAGCACCGTAACTATAGGTTCACTATCCGGAGCCATCAGCCTGTGGTTATAGTGGAATCAGTCATGTCACAGCAGTGTTTTAAAGCGAGTCAGCATCAGTGCGGCACAGCTGAAACTAAGAGACAACAGAGAGGCAGAAGGGCGGATGATGAGGTACAGTAACACTCTCCTGGCTTCAGGGAGTAGCTGTTTCTGTCCCCTGACTCTCTCCCTTGTGTTATATGTGCTTTGTCCACCTTCCACCCTCCCTCTCACCCCCACACATTTGGGATGCGGCCAAAAGGGCATAAAAATTGAAACATTCTCGACGTACAAGGGGAGCAGTTTTCACTCCCCTGCCCTGTGCATGCCCTCGTCTTCAGCCTGACTTTAAGTTGCCTTTAAATGTTGCTCTCCTATCAAAGCCCTGACACCCCCCCAAGGTATTTCCACTGCTGCCACAGCGCTGGGCCCTATGTTGATGTGAAGGTGTTGAATGAAGTGGTAAAGGTAAATGGGCTCACAGATATATGTGTGGATGTAACACTGCAACTGTGAAAATGTAAGGCAGAGGTATATCTTTTGTTTTTTTTTTCAAAGGTACTTTTGTTGCTTTTACCCTCAAAATGTGCACTTTATTAACAGGTTAACCCAAAACTGCATTTTAGATTATTCAATAACACAATATCCTCTTGTTATGAGTCATAACAAATCCCTAAAAAATCCAAAATGAATGGCAAATAGCTGAGTACGTTTAGCTGACTTATGATGTGTTGAATGTGCACACATATACAGTGCATAACACTTTAAAATATAATCTTTATAACAGTCTAACACAAAGGAGGACAAACTGAAGAATGTGGTGGGGGTGGATGCATATGCAGGCTGTGTGAATCTGGAAACTCAGCACGTTCTGCTGCCGTAATAATAAGTATTTTTGAGGTTAATTTCCCCGGAGGGTTGTACTCTCTGCTGTCAAATTCAAGAAAAATCAGGCAAATGTGCAGGGATACAAACAAATGAATTGTGTTGCATTGACATTTAATTTCTGTTCAATTATCAGTTGAATCCCATGTATCTCACGCCCTAATCTCACATCCAATTGCAGTGAAAACGGTGTCGCAGAATTCATATCAGCCACTTGGATACTCTGTCCCAAAACTATTTTTAGCCCGTGTGTGTGTGTGTGCGTACATGCACAATTGTAGCATGTGTGTATGTAAGTGTGACAGCCATCACTGGGTTGCCTCCCTAACTCTGTTGGCAGTGGGTTTTCAGAAAGCCAGCAGCTAAAGCCTAATGTGATTACTGACTTTGTGAAAAGGGCTGGATAGGAGGTTAAGGGGTGGGTATGGCTCTTTGTGTGGGTGTGTGTGTGTGTGTGTATGATGTGATGGGGCTGCCATTGTGCGGAGCTTTGCCGTCATATAGGCCCTCTCATCACAGCCTGTGTCCTTTGAGCTGTGAAGGATCAGCTCACCACGGGCCTGTGATGAAGTGACTACATTGTGTGTCTGCCTTTGTGCTGTGGCTCCCACTGATAATGGCTTCTCTGTCCTCCCACAGCTGAGGAGGCCAAGGAGCTGGAAGACGAGGAGTCAAAGACAGGTCAGCTCATGTCCACCTGGTCAAGCGGATGCGTGCATCAGACACCCGCTGTATGTTTTATCCAGCACCGCTGTGCAGGTGTAGATCACCAATGCTGGTCAGGAAACAGCAGCGGTCGGAAAAAACACTGGTTAAAGTTTAACACCCGTCATATAAATCTCACATTGAAAAATTGCAGCAGCTTAATCATGAACATCAGTACATGTTATCCACTGATGACTAAATTAGTGCTTCATCAATCTCAGAGCCAATGGCAGATCCTCTGATGACAAATCAGCCTCTGGGGGAAATAACCGATATGTCGGGGCTTCCTGTGTTTGTCATACAGTGTTTACAGTCTGACACCCATGTCCCAACATGTCTCCACACAAAACACAAACAGTGATGCTTTTGGTATGTGTTATAGGTCCAGACTACATTTTGGCAAATCTCTATTAACAGCTATCTGCACATGAATGGAGATGAATAAAAAATGTGTTTCCTTGCAAGGGACCAGAGTTTGCTCGAATGTGATTGGTCAAACTAAAAACTGAAACTAAATGGCTTCCGGACTCCAAAATCCTGTGCCTCACCTACAGATGCACAATACAATGCAGATATTAACATACAATTCTGTGTATAGAGATTATGACCACATCAATTGTGCAGCCTGACCTTCCTTTGCCCATAAACCAGCCAATTAGTTCTAAACATGTGCTAACAAGCATTGAAAACTGCATTTCTTCAAACATAAAGGTTATTTTATTTATTGTGCTATAGTTGCATTAATACAAACTAACATAAGAATCACCCACATCTTAGTTTGGCTGCTCTCAAATGGAGTCCAGGTGGCAGGATGGTAACAGGATCCAACAGAACAAGTACCTGAGTGACTTGTGAGTAAACGCTGATGGAGCATGAGGGCACATGTGAGAAAGGAGACCAGCTCCAGCCCCCGAAATCCGTTCAACACAGCAGCATAGTGGCATAACTCTAAGTGTGTGTGTGTGTGTGTGTGTGTGTGTGTGTGTGTGCGTGCGTGCGTGCGTGCGTGCGTGCGTGCGTGCGTGCGTGCGTGTGTGAGACAGAAAGAGGGAGACAGACGCCCTAATTTAGTGATGCCAACGAGCTGTTTTACTTTGTGCCTTTCCCCCAAAGCTACTGCTCAGACTGTAAAATCTATCTTGTCTATAAATCTAATGGGAACAAGTTCCACAAGTTCCAAGTTGCACGAAATGCCAACAATAGTGCTGCCGTGTCCTGCGCTCAAATGATCCTGTGCACTAAGCCGATGCTTGGCTCGATGTTCCCCCTGCCTCCAGTCTCGGTGCCTGGCTTTGCTAACATGCTGCTGACTTTAAATAACTATATATATTTGCTGTTCAGATGAGAGAGTGGTTCAATATTCTTATCTACCTCTTTGAAAGTAAGCAAATAAGCACGTCCCTCTGAATGTTGAATTATCTTTTCAATACAAATTTTTTTGCAGCCTTTCATTTGAAAGAAGTTGCTCAGGACTCATTTTTTGCTCTTGAAGTAACTGAATCAGGACCAAATACTTCTATGTGCTTATTTTTGGGTGATGAGGAGGATGTGGTATTTTGCTCAGTCTGGATGTGACCTTATGAGTCCAGAATTAATTTTGCCATTAGCAAGCAGAGCAAGCTCCTGCTCGGCATCAGTGAATACCCCTCACAGTCCTGAGCAGTTCTCCCCCATCGTTAATGTCATTACAGTTATTCATTTGACTCCTTCTTTAGTCTGATTGAATTATTTAGCCTTTCTGCGAACAGCAAAGTTAATACCATGTGATTTTAATAAGCTGAGAGGTGAAGGGGAGTCTCTGAGCGAAGTGGGGGGACAATGACTTTTATTCTCTAATGCCTCTCTCATGAATGTTTCAGGGCGATCTGTGCAGCCAGGCGCGGGGTCAGCCAACCCACAACTAGTGAGACTCAACAGTTCAGCTTTAGCTAAAGGAGTTCTGAGTAAAGCAGAACAGAAGTGAGAGACCGTTGTTCGCCTCGGTTCCAGCGCAGAGACTCGCGGCCTTCCTCTCTCGCGCTCTCACCGTCTTTGTCCTCGCACCTGGTTGGTCCAGGTGGACGCTGTGGGCAGTGAGCTGGTGAAGTCAAGCTAATGGCTCTGCCTTCGGAGATCACTCAATAAGCACTTCAGACAGGCAGCTTTGTTTTGCCATCTGGCTCCAATTGCGCTGACAAAGGCAGAGGTTCCTACACGAGACAAAGGAGCTGAAATGAGCCCCACTTTAATAAACCCAGGATGATGGGGAGCCACGTTTGTGTGTTATCTTAATGAACTGTCCAAAGGAGAGCGCGCCTCCCCTTTAAAAGCCGCCCTGATGTGAACAATAACCAGTGATAACCGTGGGGACCTGCGCTCATATATTCGCAATGGAGCAGGATCCCTTTGTTACCTTTACAGCGGAGGCAAATAATGTTTAACAAACGGTGGGGCTCCAATTCTGGATTCATTTTCAGGCGCTGACGCCAACAACCCCCTTCACACACACGATACACACACTTATAGGAACGCAACTCCATGCAAAAGGTCAAACACCTCACACAGAAAGGAGCAGTGCCATACACTCATCTACATCCACAGTTTGCACGGCTCCTGCTGCCTTCACCCTGCACCTCTCCACCTCCTCTCTTCAACGTGTTCAGTTATCTGAGCGTGATGTGCTGTTTAGACGGAGCTGCAGTCACGCAAGTGCAGCTCCTCCTGTCAGAAGTTGGCTTTAGTTTGTGTGCACCAGCCCCTTCTCGCCCTAAAACTCTGGACTCCTAATGCGTCAGGCCTTAACAACCAGGCCCCCGGAAGAGAGAGAGAGTTAGTCAGTGACCCAGTTCTTTCACAGCAAAAGAATTGTCGGAAAGAACAATTTAACACGCCCTCTAAAATGGGAGCTGCGTGTGTAAAACGGGTTTATTAACCCTTCTTAACTGAGGCAAGGTCCCATGAAGGTGGATGGTTTGGGAATACCAAGCCTTTTAGAGCAGATAGCAAAGAGCTCATCCACTTCCCTGTCTTACGACTCCTTCGTATTCAGTCCAAGTTGCTGGAAGTCCAGAAGCTCATCATCCTGAATACCGTGTTGATATTCGAGTTCGCTAATGTTTGTAAAGGGGATTCTTTAGCAGAAATAGGAAAGTCAAGCCGGAGTCAAAGTCACCTTTGTGTTCATTAGTTCTCCCTTCTGTCTGTATCGAGTTATTCACATTACTATGAAAAAACGACATCCTTAATGAGCGGGGAACATTATGTCCACCTTATGTCTCTCTTGGGAACCAAAGCATGGCATCGCGAGTTAATGAAGTTTAAAGATTTTAGTTGAGAGTACAGCTGCATGGTCCTTGGAATTCGATATTTTTGTTGCCTCTGGGGATATAATCCATTGTAGATACCGTGTAGTCAATATGACTATAAGAACATAGTTTTTACATGTTCGTTTAGAGATAAAACTGCATTACAGGGGCTGGGATGACCGAAGGCAACTCGTAACGACTAAAGAAATTGATTGGTTGATATCTAATCTATATTTTGTAAAACCTGACCTATCCCTGATCTTTACCTCAAAGGAACCCTGGGAAGTTTTTGATCATGAGTAGTTTTATGAAGCAATGTTTGCCGGCGGTGCATTTCACATCCTGCTGTTTGTGTCATGCAAGTCTGCAAACCAGACCAATCAGAGAGCTCGTGTTTATTTACAATTGCAGATAGGTTTGGGCCCCATTCCATTCAGAGCGATTACTATCCTTGCTGAAACTGGTAAGACCGATTTTAACCGTTTTTCTAAAATGTGGCGGGTTGATGCCATGACTGATAGAGGATTCCTCACTGAGAGCACTGCTGAGGCATTTTCAGTGATATCCAAGATGGCTGTTGCGAATTAGCTATGAAGACTTTGATGTTTTCTCAGAAGGAAGAACAAGCAACAACACACTGTAAAAAATGGACAGGTAGATTTCACTTTAGAAAACGCAATAAGGCTGAAGTTCCTTTTAACTTATTCATACCTTATTGTTAATATAACATATAACAATAGTATTAACAAAAAATTGGCAAGAGGAATATACTTTTTCTTTTGCAATTTCCAGACCAGGCAAGTATCTTGAGCAGGGCTTTGTGTGTGACCCATGATGAACTATCTTCCAGTATCATACTGTGATAGACTAGGATTTCACAAATGCAAGAACTTAAGCAGATAGAATGATCATGTGAGAATTTCTCACTTTTATTGTTTGAAACCAGTTGGTTTGTTCCACTCACGAATCTGCTTGTTGTTTACTGTGCACACTGCACATAGCTTCACTCACGGTACCAGAATGTCTCCTTAACAACAGCAACTTTACCTACAATTATGATAATAATAAATTCTGGCGTTTGCCAAGAAACATATATTATGTCTTAGAACACAACTCAACTAAAACATAGTTGTAAATGTTATACCTGTTATAAGCAAAACAGTAACAATTTCATGATTTGAAGAGTGTTGTATTTTTATTGCGATTTGTGGTATTGCCTGACCAAGGCTTGTTAACACATTTCTAACTGGATTCTTATAACATAACCCAGACCTGCAGGTCACTAATATACTATTCCACAATGCTTCAATAGGAATTTAGAGGGACCCTGGAAAACAGCTCCAGGCAGCTCTGCTTGACAGGCCCTTCCTTTTCCACTGGCACCACATACTCGGCCACCGGGCTCTCCCAACGGTCACACATTACTGACTAAACATATGTAAATAGAACATTCATGTTGCCTTCATTATTCGATGTGGGTCACCGGATAACTTCAAGAGCGCTAATTAAAAGAGCTCCCTGCACACCATTGCTTCCTGGTTATTTAAGCAGTGCACTCATGTTCCTTGCTGGTTCAGCAGCATACAGTAAGCTACATGTTTACTATGGTATTATCTCCAAGGGGAACCCAGAGAGATGCTGTATCCTTGTGGAAGGCCGAGCAGCGCTGGTTTGGTAATAATGGAAATTGTAAAATTCCTACGACATAAATCATATAGTTCTCACACTGCCACATATTCTGTAATTATGTACAAATAGTTACTTACTGTGCTTGCTTCCCCTTGTTATTTCTATATAGAACATATTTTCGACATGAGAATGTGTTATTGTATATGTTTACTATTTCCACACATCTCTGTATGTATATGGAACACATACAGTATCTCAAGAATCATTACTGTCATCGGCTTCACACTTGGCATGTGTATTGTTAAGAGCCCGGGAATCGCAGTGTCACGTGATTAGTTCAATATTATGTGAATAAAATGTGAATAAACAGACAAACAGAACCTTGCAGTGAGGACGGGGCCTTAAAGGGATAATCACTGAAAAATGAAAATGTACTCATTATCTACTTATCACTTTGCCGATGGAGGGGTGGTTGAACTGTTTGAGTCCACAAAACACTGCTGGAGTTTCAGGGGTAAACATTGTAGCAGCCGAATCCAATACAGCTGAACATAGTATGGACTTATTTTCAGACGCAAAAAAACAACAGAAAAAACACAGTACTCCGTACTGGTTGTGTGTTGTCATCTAAGTGTCTGCAAGCCCTGACATTCACATCATGCTCGAAATTAGGTCATTTATTACGTGTTTTAAGCCTAAAAGTCCATCAGAATTGTTTAAGCTAGCGTACATAAGCATTTCTGAGGGTCCCAGACAAACCTCTGAAATAGCCGACGTGCAACACGTGAAAGTTAAGTCAATTCTCATAGGTCACCTTTGCAGTTTCAGAAAGAAAGCTCCAACCATCAAAACCAAAGGCCAAGCAAACAGCTCATTCCAAATAGGCTTGTTCAGAATGGACACTGCACTGGTATTACAACAGGGGATTGCTAGTTGTTTCAGAAAGTTTGGAAAGAAACTCATCAAGATTGTGCTGCACACGGAGCAACTTCTGCAACCTCTCAGAGGGTATCTGCTTGTCTGTGAGGAATAGGCCACTTGATCTTTGTCTGATTAGATAGAGGAAAAATGGCAGCTCCTAAATCATTCCGAATAAAGAGCCTTGTCACAGTTTCACATTCACACGAGTCAGTTTGCTGTTCATCACAACAATGGGCCAGTTCCGCTGTCCGCTTGTTTTTACGCGTTAATAGCATAACGAATCCTTTTGTGAGAGGACAGTAGTGCGTCGGAAATCTCTTCACTCGGAGAAATCCCCCTGCACAGGTGCCATTTACATCCTTCTGCCATCACCCCCGCCTTGTTCCCCTCCACCCAGTTCTGCCATGTAATCTATGCTCCTCTGACAGTACAGCCAAGGTCCAGTGGGAGAGAGCCTATCCATCTCACTACCCCAATCTGCCTCCCCTGTTTGGTTCCACATGAGCACTCAGCTGCTGTGACTAATTAAATAAAACGCTGTGCCCTCTGCTTCCTGTTAGCCACGGCAAGGTTGGTGCACAGAGATGGAGCAGACGAGGAGGAGGTGGAGGATGAGACGGAGGGATGCAGAAGGAGGGGGAAATGCGATAACAACCGCAAATCCTGTGATAATGTTTTGGAGACAATGGTCGTGAAAGTTGATGACAGCATGAGCACTTTTCAGAATTTGCACTGTGTTTGAACTTATTCATTCTTGTTTGTTCTCCTCTCCTCAGCCATGACACCACTGAAGAGTTAAGGCCAAGAGAATAAAGGTGAGCATGATTTTATTTCGTACATGCATCTGTCTTTAAGTACATCTGAGTTTTTATGTATTGCCCAGGTGTCGCTTTTTTCAGTTCTCCTTTTTCCACCGGTATTCTCTGCAGCATTAATGCTCTGGGAGGACACAGTGTCACTGGGGGCTATGGGAAAGTGCTGCTGTAATGAGGCTCGGCTGCATTAATTCAGCAGACATGGGGATATGAGAAGTCTTGACATTTAGATTTAAAGGAATCACAAGATCACTGGCTGATATTATAAATCTGTAATTTATTATATTTTATCTATCATGCTAACATTAATTCCACGTCCTTCTAAGATATGTAATGTATGAGTCATGTAGCCTTCATTTGTTTTTCTTTCTTTCGGAAACTTCAGAGTCATCATGAGGTTTGGTTTAGTTTCATCTTGCGAGGCCATGCAGCAGACCACAGACCATTGCAGCACACCACCATGTGTCACTGTATTCTGTGTCCCATATTGAGCATTATGTGTATTTATAAGTAAAACTAGAGGAGAAAAAACTACATTCTCTTCTTATAGGCAAGTTCCCTTTTTTTCACTGTGAGTTTTAAAATCGGATATGCTACCCTCACCATCGGGTGGTCTTTCCGTCCGCCTGTCCGTCCCATTCCAAAGAACGCTGTATCTCCAGAACACCTTGAGGGAATGATTTTACATTTGGTATATAAACATTCACTTGAACTTGGATTTCAGTGGCCTAACAAAGTATGTTTATGTTTCTTTCTTCAAACATGATGTCTTTAGTACATCTTGAGGGAATGTCATCGAATGTGGTACAAAGTTTCACTTGAACTCAAAAATCAACTGTTTAGATTAGAACCTGCATTTTGGCTATTGATCGTAAATAGGGAAAAGGAATTGGAATCCAATAGTTAGAATAGTCTAGACTGCAACTGCCTTGCGTGTAGGTTTGGCAGTACCAGACGGTGTTCCTTCAAGAAGTTAGGATTAGGTGCAGACCCTCATCCATGTGGATGAATTTGAGATTTCCATTGAGGCCTTGTGTTGTTTCTCGTTGGAGGCAACAGCGATCTGATTTTCATTTTATAAATTAGTTTAAGATCAGGAGGTCAGTCCCCCCTCCTCTGCCAAACTGACATGACGTATGGGAAACTGTGTAGTTAGTAGCAGTGTTTGGTGGTTTGATTCAAGTCCCAGTTAGCAGCAGAAGCTCAACTGATACTGACACTACCTAACACAGAAGATGGCACATGTAAGTGGGGATTGTTGCAGTGAGTATTTAACTGCAAGTAATAGCAAGGAAGCAGTAGAGCTGCCCCACGAGATATATCTCACACTATAAATATGTAAACATAGATATTGTAAGACAAAGTGTGTTGTATGATATGTATTGCAGAGCCTCATCTGGGGAGAAAGAGGTGCTGAATAGACTTTCAGCACCATGGACAGTTACACTCCCTACACTGACATGAGCGGGGATGATGTGTGAAAGTGTTAGAACTTGTTGGTTTCAGGAAACTTGTTCTGTGATTGGTCCGTTTGATTATTAACTAAGGAAGAGAGTTCTTCCCTCCATAATACATATGATTAATTGTTACAAAACATCATCAGTTCAACTGCATCACCAATGAAACCGTACCACAAGTGGAGAGATGCTGTCCTCGATTTGTTATGGGCACATCATCTGGAATTATTCCGCCAGAGATGCTTCCATGTCTTCCTCTGACTTCTCACAAAATCTCACTGTCTGTATCTTCCTGCTTTGTCCATAAAAAAAGGAAATCCACATGTGGAGACTAGGATAGTTAGACATTACATTTTGACTTTAACCATTTATATTTTATAACTTTGTAGGAACATTGAGACCTTTAGTTGTGGTACAATTTAAGTATCTTCACCTGGTTTCGAGGATCATCTTATCTTGTTCTTTTCTCGGTCTCCGTGTGGCTGAAGAAGCGTTGTATTTACTATTGAGTGTTTGGAAGGTAGCTGAGTCTCAGAGTGCAAAACATTATGGTGTGCGATTCTTTTATTTTTTAGTAACCCATTTATACTGTGTAACCGAGGGTTGACTGTATGGCTGCATTATTTTTTAATGGCTCGCAGCAGGGTTACCTGGACCTGCAAACAGCAGCAGTAATTCAGTGATAGGCAGGCAGGCCTTTCCCACAGTGGTCAGAGTCAAGGTCCTGGCAGTATTGGACCCTGTGTGATGATTGGGAGCGATCTTATAAAGTATATGATCCCTCAGCCTATGTCAGGGTAGATCAGCCTCACTGAACTCAAGATATTTTTCTGTCCAAATGAGAAAAATATCTTTTCCGTTTTGTTGTGACATAGATGTTTTGATATTGATTGGTGATATTTTAGAAGACATTTCAGAGGGACTCCATCAATTTTGATTTGACTCACACTGATGTGTTTGGTCTGTGGAGAGATAACAGGGAAGTGTAGCTGCTCTGTGTTCTGTCAGAAATGAGACACAGCTCAATAAATGTAGCCGTTTACTTTTAAATATCTCTTGCTGTTTAATACCACTCCTACTTCATTCATTCTAAAAAGGGTACCCTGTACTGGAAACCCTTATATCCTCAAGACGTAGCAGCCCCTCAGACGCAGAAACAGATATGACACACTGTTTATATTTGGCGTCCATGTCTGTGTATGTAGAGTAAAATAAACTGGATGATGCTGCTTAGTCACACCACTGTCTATGAGTCATGCTGACTTCACTGCTACCTCACATTAGCATACAGTGCAGACCCACACACTACCAGTGGTTCGGTGTCTGATGTGTGATTATCTTTCATCACATTGACGTGTCAGTTACAACTTGTATTTATGAGACAATGATGAATAGAGGAGAAGGTGAATCAAAGGTGATTGAAAATACAAAAATGTAATTTCCTGTAACTAGCCAAAATAAAGTCTGGCCAGCAGGAGCCAGAGAGAGGACATTAGTCATTTCTGTAGTATCCACTGACCTTCTCCGAGACTGTTACTGCTAGGTAATGTCCCCTCGCCCGTAGACCTCTCTGCTGCTGAATCATCCTGGATCAATTATTCTAATATTTGTGTGGCAGTTTTGCTATCGATTAATGGATTTATGCAGAGTGGAGCATATCTTATTTAATAAAGCAGGTTCTGCATTTAATTAAGTCGTTTAAGAGTCAGGGGCAGTTTGTTTTCATAAACCTTTATGTTATCGATACACAGGTTCGCTCATGACTTATGTTTATCCACTCAAACTTTTATTATTTCATCACTTGCAGCCAAGCACAACTAACAGAGTAAAAAGCTGTCTGCAGCCCAGCCAATGTCACACTGCTTTGTGGCTATCATTAGACCTACTGTATGTTATGTCAAATGTTACACACTTATTACATGCGTTTTCCTCAGTTGCAGTGCACTGAGCTCTGAGGGCCACCATGAAATAGACACATTTTAAACACAGAGACGTTTCCTTCAGGTGGCTGTTGATCACAATTGTCTTTCCCCCTGATCCTCTAACCAATAATAAACCTCTGTAAGCAAACCGTTGTGGTGTTTGCTGTTATCCATCCTTCTCTTCCCACTGACGCAGCAGAGTTAAGTCAATGTCAAGAGCGCTGTCATAGATATGGGTCATAATCCACATAAGTCCAAGAGCTAACATGATGCTTCAGAAAACAGAGTGAGTCACTGGTTATTTTCAGTTTTCAGCCTTTTCCTTTGTTTTTCCAGTGGATGTATACTCACCAAGTGTTGTGTAACCACACTGTCCGAGTAATCCTGGTTCCAGCAACCCTTGACATTTTTATATCCCCACAACGGGCTCATCAGACATAAAAATTATTTATTGGAGGTAACAGTAGATTGAGAAACTCTATACATTTCCAGGTGAAATTATGCATTGGATTGACCTGGGTTCAAAATTTACAAGGATTTACAAAGTCTTTTTTTGTTCTTTATGTATGTAAGAGGGCAATAAGGAATGGCATTGTTCACAACTTTGGCCAAGCCAGAGACGGCTGCAAATCAGAAGAGGATAAATATTCAAAGGCAGACATGAATTGAATAAAAGAAAACTCAGTGAAATGAGGAGCAGCATGAACCACCCGGTCATCTACCTGAGGATGTACGATGAATTCCAATGAGAGCACAGATTACATTTTTTTAAGATAGGCCCTATAGGTGCAATTAGTGCTACATAATAGCACTTTCCCTCTGCTCCTTCAGCAGGGCTGTAAAATATTGATTTAATTCCCTACTATATATTCACTTAAACTCTGGACTGTCATGCTAAGAATATATCTCATTGTTACATTTTTAAGCAGTAATAGCTTAGGGTTTACTCTGTCATGGTTTTATAAGTAGAGAGTCCGTATAGGGAGTCTGTCCTCGAAGGATGCAGAAGAGATGAAAGTGGGGGGGGGGGGATAGAGTGAAGTTTAACAGGAGGAAAATAGCATAAGTGTAATTAAAAGCCTGCTCTGCTGCAGTCAGGTGTAGGAGATGGGATTTGAGGCCTCTGAAGATCAGATTTTTTTTATAATTATTTTTAAGTTGGTGGAAGAGTAGAGAAGGATTGGATGCGACTGCTACATGTGGAAGATGAGGTCTGGCAGACAGTGATGATGTCGGACAGGACATTCGTGATTTCTTCAGTTTCTTCCCGGGGAGGTGCAGGGCGTACTGAAGCGCGATTGACTCACTATTCCAGTATCTCTGATCTCTGCATTATTTATGCTTTTGTCTCAGCCATTTATCAGTTTTTTTTTTATTTTGCAGCCTCATTCTACTGTTCATCACCTGTGATGGAAAAGGTTGTGGAGTTGATAGCCTCTGAGAGAAGCCAATAACAGAATATAGTAGCTCATATTGATATCAGAAAAGTGTGCTGCATAGCAATCTCTGCATACTGTTGAAAACCTTGCCAAACATCCATCCACATTGCAACAGTGCAGTGAAAAATGAAATATAACTCAGAGAATGCTGCGCTGGCTCCACTTCCTTACCTTTATATTAATATCAGGACATGAAACTGGTAATATGTGAGCTGTGGTAGGAGCCACACAGCGGCCGAATCACAACTAATAATAAAATGACAACTAATGAACACGGTAGGAGTTCTGCTCTGCTTGCCTCTCGACAGAGCGCTGCCTTCACCAGAGAGCTCTTTTTCTGCTGCTTTTTTTTTACCAGAAAAGCACAGGAGCCCTCATTGAAACCAACTGCCTCAGGGCTCAATTAGCCACCATAGATTCCTCATGATGCAGATGAGAGATTGTGCCCAAGTAGAGCGGTGTGGCAATGTTGGAAAACACACCCAAAGAGAAGTGCATGCATGAGCTCTGACAAGTGGAGCGTTGTAATGCTGAGATATGCTATCAATGTACAGACAATGAAAAAAGCTGTTACGAGGTCTGTAACAATCAGAATAAAGGGATTATTGGGAAAATCAGAACAGCCTCTGTCTAAAAGTACAAGTAGATTGTCTTTTGGGTTATAATATAAGTTTCTATCCACTAAAGTGTGGACATCTTCATCACATGGAGCAATAAAAACTAGCTGCACTACAACCTGTGACCCTGCAGGTTTATGTTTTGCAGTTTTTGTGAACAACTAAGAGCTCCATGGTAATTACTTTATGCTTGGTCACTAGGCTGTGGGTTTTATCAGAGCATATTAGCATCACTAAATATTCCTCACTCATGGCTCATGCTGTCACTTTCCATTCCTAAGCAACGTGTCTGAGGTAGCATAAACGAAGGACGACACTTTCTGACTATTCATCAAAGCCAGGCCTCTTTGCCCCTTTTGGCACCTGAGTCCCCCTCATGGGGTCTCTGAACTTTTGCTCTTTTGAACTGTCCCATTTTGCATCAACCAACAATTCCCAGAATAGTTTTTATAATTAGCATTGTCACAAGCAGGAGCTGGCGTTTTTTAAATGGATTGCTGCCTGTTGTTTACAAAGGATGGCTATCAAAGACAATATGTTCAGCACCAGAGAATATACAGATGGCACAAACCTAAACACTGAGCCGTTCCCCGCTGCGATGGGAATATGCTAAACATGTTGTTCGCTGAATGGCGAGATGACTTTTATGTGTAGCTTTCTGAAGTGCTCACACATAATCGGGAAGTTCCACATGCTCAGATAGAGTTTAAACGTGCACGTCTCTGCAGGCTACTTAACTTTACTTACTGTAGCAGTAAATTAACTAATGCGATAAGGAAGGCTTTGATCAAGGCCCTTATGGGGGAATTTTTGGTATATTTCAACCTGGGCCCAATGTTAATACATGTGGGGGTGTAAATGAATGGCACTTTAAAAAAAAAATTGGAGGCAGTCTGATAGATAGCTCTGATAGATCTGTATCAGTAGCTGCAACGTTATGGCAGTGACTAAAATGTAAACGTATGGGTAAACTATGACAGTGCACAAAATGTCCACTGAAAGTGATTTTTCAACAACAAAAAGCTAAAATTGTTATTCTGGGTCTTTGCAGACTCGCCCGCAGCCATGCAGCAGCTAGTTGCTTCTCTCTCTACAACAAACCAAGTCTCTTGAGAGTATCACTTACCAATCTAAAAAAAGCCCTTTTAAACGACAATTTGTGGAGTACTGGTCCGACTGTGAACGACTATTGGACCAAAAGTACCATTCATTTACTCCATTTACATTTCTAACCATAGGGACCAGGCTCTGACTTCTGACTTCAGAATGTTTTCGGAAGAGGTTGTTCTGTTACAGCTAAAGAATCAGATACGATCAATATAGTGTCGTCGATTAGTGGTGCACTAGTAAATAGTCAACCTTAGTCAGTTTCCTGTCTGCTGGTTAGACATTATCTTAAACACCCAGTGTATTCAGACTAGTCACTTATAATCTTTTTAAGCCTTTTTCATCGTTGCCTCCAGTCTTCAATGTTTTCTCAGCAATTACACGACTGTCTGTGTCATTTCCATCCCTCTACTTTACAGTCTGTGACATTGGCAACAACAAGGTGCACAGACACAGTAGGGTATCGGTAATTGTGCATCAGGCAGCAATACTTTATTGCTATAAAATAGGGAGCAAACTATTTTTACACGCTGTCAAGCAGTGTTATTTTACATGATTGAAAGTCATTAAAAGACATACTAATATTGACTGTTTATACGATACCAAAATCATTAGTTTGGCATTGACCTCTGTATACCGGTGATAATCTAAAGTGTGCAATGAAATGCTCCTGAATGAAAACTCATTGACGTAAACATGTCACAGTCCCTCAGCTTTGTTCAGTTCAGCATATAAGGTGACAGTCACCTTCACGCTGAATCCGCAAACAAATAAATCACAACACAGGTGGAAGATGGTCATGGCATGTCACCCCGTGTGGCTCTAGATATTCATCCAGATTAACATACTCATGGAATAAAGGGTTTAGGGTAAATGATTGACTCGCCCACTGAGGTGCCCTGTGTGTGAGTGTGAGCACAGAATAAACCCTGACTTTTTCTCTCCCCTCCTCCTACTTTTCTCCTGGTACTGAGTCACCTCGCCTCTGGGGCTTACCGCAGGAGTCTCTTCAAACGATCCTTTAGACTGAAGTGAAGAATCAAGATTAATGCACTTCCACGTCCCACCCAGGCTCTTGGGGGAAAAAGTCTTATAATTAACACCAGGGGGCTGCAGGTTGATTTGGGAGAGAGGTCAAGGGTGATGTACCTCAACCACAGAAAAAGGGCGGATAAAAGATTGTTAGAGTGTGCGGTGTAGAATGTGGCTTTGGAACAACACTAGTGTGGTAGCAGATTTCTTTTTCTTTCTTTTATGTCAATTCCAAAGACCTGCTTCTGCAAATAGAGAAAGTTTGGAGCATTCTTGTGTTTAAATTATTGATTAAAAGCTAGAGCTAGCAGCTTGTTAGCCTAGCTTAGCACAGAGACTAGAAACAGCAAGCCTAGCTCTGTCCAACAGTAAAACAAACCTTCTGCTCTAATCTCTAAAGCTCACTAATTTATGTTATTTAATGTTTTACAAAAATAACTAGTTGTGGTTCTACACTGAGGCTGCATGTGCCCAGACTGTGCACACAACCATTTGTACAATTTTTTTATTTTTTTTTTGTAGAGATTGAAATAATATGATATAATGTGTTATTCTATTAACTTTAAAAGTGCTTGAAGGTTTTTCAGCCAGTTTTCGAGGTTTTATGCTAAGCTCATCTATCCAGCTGCTAGAGGCCAATTCATGCTTCTGCCTGGAAGTGAAGCCTAAGGCTATGAGTAGACATGTACCTTACGCAGAGCCCTACGTTGTACCCCGACTTGCACCTCCCCAAAAATGTACTACGCGTTGAGGCGCCGCAGACTGCAAGAGCATCGCAATTCCGGCAGACTCCCCGCTATTTTTTAAATGAGTGTGAAGGAACAAACATGGAGAACGTCTTTGAAAAAAGGTTATTGCTCTTCAAAATCTAACTGGACAACACTCGGCGTAGCTTCAACGCAGAAGCATGAATTGTACTCTACTCCACATTAGCTTCATAATTACCATACAGACGTAATAGTGGTATCAATCCTCTCATCTAGCTCAACTGTAACAAACCGTATTGTTCTAAATGTCAAACTGTTTCTTTAATAATACAACTGTGGACATTAGATGATTATTAGCATGTGCAAAATAATTGCATAGCCTTTTAAAAGCCTTTAAATGTTTCTCAGATGCTACAACAGCAACATTATACGTATCAGGTGCCCTAAAGTAAGACTCCTCTACGACATAGATCTTTATATAAAAAAGATTCTTCGCCCAACTTCTATAAAAACCTACAATAGATACAAAGTCTCAGTATTACACTACATTGGAGGGGCAGTCTGGGTCACTAGATATCATGTCAGGATTGTTATTGTCTTTTTAATAACGGAGACAGTCTCAAAGTACATCTTATCCTGATGGCGACTCCAAATGACTACACAACTTATTTTAAAGAGAGGGAAAAAGCAAAACTTAACTATATCTGGTGGCATATTTTGAAGAATAAACCATACAATTTACTTGGAGGCTCTGTATATACACCTCACTGTTTGTGTCCTGCAGGACCCAGGGGATCGTCTTTCTATTTGAGGCTTTTAGAGTAATTGTTGAAATGTAAATGTTTCCATGAAAGTCAATCTGTATATCATTTTCTGAGCAGTAGACGTTGCGCTTCGTAATTATCCATTCTTGCATCATTAAATTGTCACAGTTTGTTTGATGGTGATCTTTAAGTATCACAGAGGTTAGGTAACTTTCTCATTATCCCAGATAATTCTCCAAGGTTGTTTCACTTTCTTTCACAGTCCCACGCCTGATGTTTGTCTTTGATAGTTACTTGGCTTGTTGTTGTTTCTGTCGGTGTCAGAAAGCAGCAGGCCTGCTGATTTTGTTCTGCTCCAGATATAAACAAAAAATATGAAAGAACTGGGAAGTTACACAGTGCAGAGAATGAGATATGGCGCTCGCATTTCAATGTATATTAGGGAAGAAAAAGGAACAGTGTGGATTTACAGTGGTTCATTAAATTGAACCCACTGTGCCGCTGCATCTTTCACACGAGCAGTACTATAGCTGTGGCAAATTAGTGTGAAATCTGGTGAACTTGCTGTAAATTAATCTGTCCATCAGCTCGTGTCTCAGGTGTTGGAGTGGACGAGCGGCTGTGCTGCCGCAGCTGCTCTGGATTCACAGACAGAGAGAAGCCGTCGATTAAACACTTGCGTTGCAGTTTGCGTTTTTTTGTAAGAATCCCAGATAAGTCAGGCTGGTTGTTCCTGTTATTTTCTAAGATGTTAATTATCTCTGCAGAGGATGTTCATCCGAAGTCTGGGGGCGAGTAGAGGTAGATTTAAATCAGGTAAGAAGCTACATGTGTGAAAACTGTTTTTTGTACTCTTCATTTGGATGATGGATGAGTTGACAAGTTGGATTACTCTCTGTCAGGAGGCAAATAGGAACCAGACTTCAAATACAGCACTGCTCCGTAAAACAGACATCCTTGCAGTGAGCTTTGCAATTTGCGAGGATTCCTATCATTTAGGACATGACAGAGTTTATAACTCTATCAGTTTTTGCTTTGACATTTTGAAGCTGCTGGCAATGCCCTCAGGGTTTCATCGAGGATTTATCTACATCACACCAGCCTGTCATGAGTGAAATGTAATAAAAGGATGATAATGAGCGTCAATTAGGAGGAGTAGGAAGATGCTCGGTAGCAGAACTATTCTTGTATTTCTTGGGATGAAATATCAGGATAGACACAGTTAGTGCCTCGAACATGAGAATACTTCTGCTCAGTGAGTGCATGCTGAGTTTTCATGTTATAGTACAGTGGAAACAGCTCCCAGTCATCACGCCTGAATCGCGGAGCTTCTAAATGATACTCCCAGACTTTGAGGGAAAGGTAATAGCTGTTTTTCAGATAAGGACGATATCAGATTGCGCTATCGCCATGCATACACACACTCTGACTCCGCTGCTCACCTCTCTCTCTCTCTCTCTCTCTCTCTCTCTCTCTCTCTCTCTCTCTCTCTCTCTCTCTCTCTCTCTCTCTCTCTCTCTCTCTCTCTCTCTCTCTCGCTCTCTCCCGCTCTCTCCCGCTCTCTCCCGCTACAGTTTAATCATTGATTTGTTTGAAATGATGCTTCAATATCTACACTGATCATCACCAAACAACACATTCATTCATTAATTAACTCATCTCTCTCTGTGATTGGACACACGTGTAAACTCAGAATGGGTAAGACTACAGAAGTGTAAACTAGAGTCGGAGGAGATGGGGGAGCGCGCTCTGTTTGACTCGATTCAGTTTGTAGTGCACAGCACAAATGATAGAGATGCAGTAAATTACTGACAGTATAAAATTACCCAAAAGGAACACTGTAAGCAGGCTACTACTACCATCATTTCACCGAATTGTTACGGAACTATTCTGTCCCAAGCGTTGTGATCCATACAAACGGTTGATCAATATATCTGTGATTACTATATCCATTTTCCATTGTATATCCAAGAGCAGTACAGGGATGAAAGGTCTAGACAAAAAGCTTTAGTGTTAATGGAACAGAGAACATGTGTTTCCACAACCACAAGGCAGAGCTTATTAGCTCCTCACTGGGTATTTACGTTGCATCGCTCACCAGGAAGGAGAAATTAAAAGATCACCGTCCTGATGGGCAAACCCACTGTATTAATTTCAGAGTGCAACAGCGTGCAGATATAGACGACTGCCTTGAATAATGTATGTAAAAAACTGAATCTCAGGGCCTATAGCCAACTGTATTGCTTTTAAAAGCTTCATGTTCTCAGGCATTTCAAGGGGAAGACGACTTGGAGTGTGTGTAATTTGGTGCATATCCAAATAGAAATCCAGATCTTGTGGATTTGAATGTGGTTTCTGCTCAACAGTAACAAAATAGTATAGTAGTTTAACTACCACCCAAGTGTAGCAGAAATAATGGTAAATGTGCTGCTTTTAAATAGCACTTTTCTAGTCTTAACAACCGTTTAAAGTGCTTTACAGTACAGGTGATATTCACCAATTCAGTCGTGCATCTCATTTACACGCTGCAGGCACAGTCCTCACGAGCAATTTGGGGTTTAGTGTCTTACATGCATATCCCTTCCTCTCTGATTAATCTTTGGAATGTTTTTTTCAATAAATCGACTATTAATTGGATAAAAAGATGAACGTTACAGTTCATCTTTTTTTTTTTAGCTGTTTATTCAAAAAGCTACTTATTGGTCTTCTGTTACAAATATCTGCAACTAATTCCAGAATCATGCCGCAATAATATATATAACTCAAATCTTAAACTTGCCTTAATCCAATATCCCTTAACTTTACCTAGTCAGATTAGTGGCTTTGGTTACTTCTATTGATGCTAAATGTGCTTGTTTTTTCCACCAATGTGTCAGTAATCTTCTTTGCAATCCCAGATTGTACCTGCTCTGTTTGCTTTAGATATTGGGTCAGCTGCTGGTTATTGTGACCAGCCGTGCAGTGTTTTATTATTTTTCAAAGCTAATAACCTCTCTCACGGTGAACGACTTGACATTATATGAATTGTGTTTTTGTGTCTTTTTTTTTCCTCAGGAGCCGGGGCCAGACGGCGAGCAGGAGATGAGCCTGGCGGGTAATCCCAGTCCACCTATCCATCAACCTGGAGACTATTTCCAGCGTCCCCTACAGAATGTCAAAGCCGCGCTGAGCAGAAGATGAGTCCATCATCTTCTTTCTAAGACTTTCCCTCGAGTTTCCATCAAAACACATAAACACATCATGTGCCATTATTTTTTATTGCCCTCCCTTTTTCTTCTGTCAATGGAGGGCCGCAGCAGTGAGTGAATGCAGCTGAGCGGGTCGTCCTCTGTGCAGTATGCAAAGGAGACGCTCTGTTTGAGAACTACAGGATGTGACAGGATCCTCTCTCGGCCGCTGACACCAGTCTGTATGGGCTTCGATGGGGCATGTGCCAGAGATCTCCTGTCTAATAGGAAGTGAGACACTTAAAGAAATGACCCTGCCTCAGTTGCCATCACTGACTCTCTGCCAGGGAGAGAGCTCGGCTCTCCCATTACTCCTGCACTTGCTAATTAGCGTCTGTCGTTGGAGTAACTTGTACCTGTCAGTGTGTGCCGCTCTCCTATATTCAGCAACTTGAAGGAATTGAAATTGAATGCCAGCTAAGCTCCAACAAACTGCAAATGGTGCATGGGATACACCCTGATTCTCTCACTGACCTGACAGACTTATATGTAAGAAATAGTTTTTAATGAACACAGACTATCACAGCTAGTTGTTGTGCAATGTTTTATCTCCTCCAGGCCGGGGACCGTACAAGTTGTTTTATTGCTTCTTTTTATTTTTTGGTACTTGAGCAAGTCCCTGTGCCATGTGTCCATGTATGAATGCCAAAGCCATTTGTGTCAGAGAGCCCAGTGCCTATTAACATTAAAGAGACTTGTTTAATCTGCCTGGTCATCGTTCATTATTGGTCCCATTGTCAGGGCAACTTTGTGCTTGTTCAAGCAAAACAAGGTCGTGTTTATTACAGATACTTCTTCTCCCGCAGGACGAGCCATGCTGCTCGAATTCATCCTCCTCTTTTTTTTCTGATGAGTTGCCGAATAGACAACTCTACATAATGAGTAAAACATGAATTATGGTCAGAGTAATACAAATATTTAATTTACATGCAGATCAACACTGACAAGTTGAATTGTTCCCAGTTAGATGCGGCCCTATTTTAGGACTAATCCCTCTCTGTTTGCAGATGCTCAGTCATCCCAAACATTTTACTTGTTTTGAATAATGGATTTTCACTGTGATTGTTTGCTGCTGTCATATGTGAAATAGCTACCTTGCATCAAGTCTGACTTGTATAAGTAGTGCAGAAATATCTCCAGAGCACACACACTCGCACACACACACACACACACACACACACACACACACACACACACACACACACACACACACACACACACACACACACACACACACACACACGCACAGGAACACGCTCTCATACCGTGTCCTCTGCCTAAGCTGGATGAGACTGTTGATCAAACCCCAGCTCTGCACAAGTGCGCAGATCTCTCTGTACAGTAGCCCTTGACCTTGCTGCGTGTCCTCATGGCCCAGACACCCGCCTGAAATTAAATTACAGATTAGTGGCTCTAGGCACAAAGAGGGGTTTATTTGGTTCGCCCCTCTCTGAGAAGCGCTCACTCTCCCATTCAGGGACTGAAAAAAAATGTCATGGGATTTAAGGAAGAAAATGCCAGTCTTCAAGACATTTTCTTTTTTTCGACTGCGAGCGCCGGGACCAGTGGTGCCCTGAAACTGAATTGTCTGGAAAGATTCCTAAATCTTGCAGAGTAGGACGAAGTGACAGAGAAGCGGAGGAAATAGGTTTGTGAATGCATCGAAGCAAAAAACAAAGAAAAAATAAATGAATCATAGCAACGAAAAGAAAGAAATTCTGGGGAAGTGGCAGCTCCCAGCTGGATGTACACCTTGACAACGAAATGGAATTATGAATTGAATTAAAATAATTCTTGTGAGACCGAGGCAGCAAATGCCAGCCCCTCATTAATTTGGAAGTCTGTCAAGCCTTTCGTAGTCCCTAATTACAAATTAGTCACTTTAGAAAACATTCAGTGGCAAGTGACCATCCATTGGAAATCAAAAAGAGGATGAAGAAACACATTTTGACAAGTAAAATGTGCCGGGAAAAAAAATTACTTTGATTAAATAATAAAATAAACATCTAATTTACAGGACACAGGTTCTGCAGTCTTACTAAAAGACTTATTTAGGAAGCCGACTTGAGTTGGCCGAGCGAGTTATAGTTCTGCACTTAACTCGCTCCACATCCGTATTTGATCCCAGTAAATGCCACCTTTCACAGACCCGGGTTCAAGAAGATAAATGCTTAAGATGCTAATGTCAAGTCTTTATTTATCTATCAATATAAAACCCTTGGCAGGGTTCTGACTTGCCCCTCAGCCAAGCCTCAGACAGCGTTACACGCAAACAATCATCTCACAGATTTAATAGTCTTGAACCCAAATATAATCGCACTACAAGATGAGAAAATAATGATGCATTACCCCAAAAAAGCACAGTGTGTCTTCCTTGAGGGACCCTGGGGTGAAACTGTGAATCACACTGGCTCTGTTACTTTTTAAAACAAACTCCTAGTTTTGCAGCTTCTGGTCTTATTGGAAACTTGGACCACTTTGATAAATGAAATTACTGATTGAAATGATAGATTCCTGCTCATATAAAAGTTGCTTGTCTTTTGTGATAGTGGGCACAGTCCACACGCTCCATCATTTTCACCAGGTCTTTATCTTGTAAGCTGAAATCTGTGAGAAACCATGTTCAAGAACAAGTGAAATGTTTGTCTGTGAAATTTGTTTTTTCCCACCTTTTTTTAGAGGAGCAGAGTACATGTTAGCGTCAGCCGTTTCCCTTCCTGTTCAGAGTGTCCTGTGATCACTTCCCCAAGTCTACGCTGCATGAATGTACACAAACAGGTGCCAGAGGAGAGACGACTACAGTCCCTGATAAGTTTTGATCAGTCGAAACTGCCACACACACACACACACACACACACACACAAAGAGACACATTTCATCCACGGCCTTGGTACATGTTGTTTTTGTGAACACATCTGTTGGCTGTTTGTGACTAAAAACACGGACTGAACAAACACTCCGGCAGTCAGATCCTCACAAATAAAGCCAGGCACAAAAAAAGGAAAGAAAAATCGCCATCAGCCCAGACGGGGTGATCCAATATTTAGAAGCGAGAGAGAAAACCGGCGCTCCTATTTCTCTAAAATTACTCCAAACCAAAACAACAGAGCTGTGCTTCCACTCCACTCAGCTCTCTTACCCGCGGCTCGGACTCTGGTTCAAACACCACAATAAATTTATATTAGCACTTCTGCTGCTCTGCATTTGACTTGATTTGAACTGGAGGTCTAAGTAAAGTAGTCCCTCAAATGTGACCAGTTGTGCTCCTTAAATTTTAGCACACATTAAATGCACACTTCGCTCCAGTAAATATTCCACTTTAGGATTTTTGGCATTTTGTTTAACACATATTTTCTCTACATGTGCACCTCTTACACAATTTCCCTGCTACATGAATAATTTCCATCGCTTCCACTAAAAGTAGCTTCAGTCAGAGAGCAGGCAGCTGGCAGCTTTTCCTTTTCATACTTGCTTGTGTCCCACATTGTGTTCAGGATGGGACAGCTGAGGTCAGTGGCTCACGGTCCACGTCCTGTGAAGCCCACAACTCTGCTTGTTTCATTCAAGCTGTCTAATCAGGGACTGATTCACACCAGGGAAAGCAAGTGAATGCAATTAAGTAGACGGCGAAAAAAAAAGAAAAGAAAAGCCAGCTCCAGGATTGAAGACCACTGTGTAATTGGTTTATTCATGGAAACAGGGGATACTCTATCACAAGTTATCAAGGTGCATGTAAATAGCTTGGGCTCCGGCCAGTAGCCGGGTGCTCTGGATGTGAGCACAGTTTGTAAACACTTCCGAAGAATTTTGCTCCCCATGAGTGTCCTTGCATCATTTTTACGATCTGCTGTGTTTGTTCACCGCTTAAGGAGAAAACAGTGCCAGCATTTTACGCCGTGTTTTATTTCTCCTGAGGAGGTTCGATAATGTGTTTAGTATGCAGACGCCAGAGCAAAAAATAAAACAGCCAAAGCAGCTGCGACGGCGTTCTGCAAATATGGGGAAGCTGAGAGTGTGTCAGAGCCGATGGCGGCAGGACACAAACGCATGCAGGCAGGTTCAATGAAGGGACCTGAAGTGATGAAGTGGAGAAAACCGGGCTTACGGAAACAGAGATGAACTAACAGCACACACACGGGGAAACATTAGAACAAACAGGCGATCTGCTGAGAAGATGAAGAAACTGGGAAAAAAACGGCAACTAAAGTTGGTCAGTGAAGCTCAGGTGACATGGTGAGTGGATTGGAGAGTGACAGGAGGCCAAAGTAAACAGGACTGAAACAGGAATCAGGGGTTATAATCTAAAACTGGTTAGAAGAGAGAAAATTATGATATTGCTAATAATCATATATAATCAAACATGTTCAATCCAGAAAGACTCTCTTCACACCAACACACACTTCAGTGTTTAATACAGTTTGAAACTAACCTGTAATTAATCCCTATATTAGGTCAAAAGGTAAAATATGTTAAAAAAAAACAAATGTTAATTCAACACTGTCTTCAGGATGTTAAAGTTGAGGTCAAAATGTTATCTTTAAATCAATATTGCCAATTAATCTGCTGCAAAAAAAACATTGAGTCAACTCTGTAGAAGGGTCATCTTTTCACACTGAAATACCAGCATTTAATCAATATTGTTCTCTAATTGTGCCAATGTCCAACTCTCCTTCCTAAATAATTAAAACTGAATAAGTATTTGGGAGCAGTTAGTTTGGGAGGGATGTGGGACACACATAGATCAGATGTAGTTTGACTAAAGTCATTTAGAGAAACAGAAACCTCAATTACTTTTTTTGTTTACTCAGCACTTCCTTTGAAACTGATAGAAGCTTCTTTAACAGGATGATATACTGTGAGTTTATTGCATTTAAAATTCATATTTGACCATATTGGATTATAATGAGCTCAGGCCATGACTAACTGCCCTCTACACATTTTATTTCTTGGGTACACACTGTCTTCCACAAGAAAAGTACTATATTGTATTGACAATCTGTTATATAACTTTATATATATGATCCGTGTAATTTGATTGATATTTGTTCATATGATAGTTCATATCAATGTAGGTTCAGCCGTTCACTTTTAATAAGACAGTATTAAATATATATGCACATTCACACCAGGGTGTCTTTACCAAGTGCCAAAGAGCTGCTTTGAGGTTAGATCAATTTCCTGGAGGGAATCATGATGTGAAGAAGATTGAATTCATAACACTCCTCAGTGAATGGCAATCAGCCTTAGTGGGCATGAGGTGTTGGCACAAGGTTTTGAAGTCGGACAATGAAGGTTTCTGCTGGGAGGGCAGACATGCCACGACACAATAAGGAGCAACAAAAAATTTATGTTTTTAAGAAGTAAAGGCTCAGTACAACTTTTCCATATACCAGCTGTGAATATACACAGATTTCCTTGGAGGGATTTCTCTATCGCTGCAAGATTGAACTGTCACGTCAGACCTTTTGATATCGCTGCAGTCAAAAAACTGCTTAAAGACGACTGATATTTACAGCAGCGAGAGAATAATATTACTGGCATTGAAATGGAGGTGAGCATATTACCAGACTGTCGTGGTGAAGAGGGAGCTTAGGCAGGAGGCAGAGCTCTTGATTTACTAGTTCAAAAGTTCACTGAAGATCATGAACTCTGGGTAAAGGGGAAAAAAGAAGGATTGCAGAGTCTGAGAGTGGAGATAGCAATTCTTCACATGGTGTCCTGGCTCACTGTGAGGGACAGCGGGAGGAACTTCAGATGTCTGAGGTGGGCTCAGACCTGCAGAGTCAGGGGAGGTGTTCGAGCATCTGATCACGATGCGACCTGGATTCTTCCCTGTGGAGGTGTTTGGGGTTCGTGGGCTCACCAGGAGACCATCAGCCTGGGAAGGATCCATCATTAGGGCCTTTAAGATGTGGCTGATGTGCTGCAGGTGCATGCTAACAACCTGGGACATTATGTTAGTGTTCTCAGTTTGATCTTACTTAAGTTAATGAGTGAAATGTTAATGGAATTATTCAACATTGATAACAACTAAAATCTTGGCAGGTTTCTTATAGTTTTCTTTCAGCCAGTGATTCTGAAAACATGTATCAAGGGTCACAGGCAGCTAAACCTCATTCCTGGTGTTGTGTTGCTGCCGGATGTAAAAGATACAAGAGATTGTTCACTATTAGCAAAATGTGATTCTCCAACAACCTGTCTTCTGTATATTTAAAATATTAACTTCACAGATTACCAACTTCACATGGTGCACAGTGCATCTGACCTCTGCTGAAGAGTTTCTATTTTCATATGCCTTTGTCTGTTAAATTAGCAGCAATACAGAAGCACTGCTGGATAGATTACCATTTAACTAAATGGAATGATGTGGTATGGTTTTCAGACGGTGGATCCAGGATTCATTAGTATTGCAACACCAATTTCCTAGGGAATAATGCATGGATCTAGAGCTTAGAAATGACACATATTTAGGGGACTTATATCTAAGGTTGTGTAAGATTTGATGGAGCTTGATTGAATTTAAGGGGACAGTTGGGCCTTCGTGGAAGTATGTGCTCTCATTAGGGCTATTTTAGTTTCATGCATGGTACTTATCCTTTTGAAACCTGACGCTGCCATTGATCCAACATTTATAAAATGGCTAAATACCCCTTTCACTTGAAGCCGGTACAGCAGTTCACCACAATGAAATGAACAAGGACAGCTGCGGGCTCTCTATAGCAACACAACGTGCATGTACTCCCTCAGTGCGTCTCACGTTCAACCAGCAGTTTAGTGCCAAACTTCTAGAAACACACTAAGGGTCTCTGAAGAAGCTAGAAAGGAAAGGTCAGTGGATTGAGGTTTATGTTTAAAATAAACATCAAAGATAGGTAGGTGCAGAAGGTCCAACAGGTAGTGGAGCTGGACCCGTTGAACCCAGAGGGGTGGGCTCCTGTAGTGGTTAACTGTATAATATATATTCCACTGTTGAAATGAGCATCCCTTGATATTACACCTCTCATCAAAGGAAATACCTTCATATTCAAAGTTTATGAAGGTCCAACAAAACAGGAGAGGTCATGCAGTGCCGACAAAAAATAGAATCATCACACGGTCAAACACATACATTAAAGGAAGCAGAATATATTTTGAGAGAGTATATAGCACTAAATCTGAAAGACACAGTTTTGATGAAGGTAGAATCAGTCATTAAGCTTGAATGAGTTGGGTACCTATGTAGTGAACACCTTCTCATGATCAATTCCCCAAGTTTTATAGCTGAACTATTCCACCACCAAATCTTGATGGATACAACCACCAAATCTTGATGGATACAAACCAAACTCAATTCCTGAGTGTGTTCTGACACCTTAACACCTCTCATACAAATTTAAAACAACAATACACAACTGTGTTGGTTCAGTTTACACTCTTCCTCCATTTCTGCATGTTTGGTTTTCAATGAGGTAAAAGCATTTTCTTGTCATGTCATTAAACTTTAATCTCCACTTGTCTTTGTTCTCATGATGTGGTAACATTAGTTCAGGTCGATACCTCCCATCCCAGGTTCATTTATTATCTTTGTCAATGTGTATTACAGGGAGCAAATCTGTGGAGGCTGGGCAGAGCCACACAGATGGATACCCCAGAGCAGCAGTGAAAATCAAAGGCGCCGCTGCTTCTCAGCATCATCACTTCAGCACGTCCCAATGTGTCTGCTACTGTAAAATACTATTTAACATTTGGATCAGTTCTCTTCCACACAGTGGCTGCATAGATTGTTTTTCAGTGCATGAGTTGTTTGTTGTGGCCATGCAAATAATGACTCTCTCAGCAGCAAAGGCATGACATTGTTCTACCACTTTGACTCAGGAGACGGGGGTTTGTGTTCCAAGTAAGTAAGAATTAATTTGTTTGAACCATGAAGGTGGTTGCTTTATTACTTTAGCTTTAGTTGCCTAAACTTGAGCAAACTTTAAGAGGTCACAGACAAGAAAGGACACTGTATGGGCACATTCACAGATCTATGCAGGCATTCACTAATGTGTCCTCACATATACAATAGAATAGAAAGCAGCTTGGGATGCAATTTTGTGATCAGACCCAACAGAGCCTGAGCCAAAATTATCTGAGCCCAACTCAAAACCAGACAGCAATGTGTTTTTTGTGTTTGAACCCAATGTGAGCTTCATATTTTCCCAAATTACAGGAACAGGATAAAAAATCAAGTAGACCCAGTAGCCCAGACGATGTGACCGAACCAGATCTGTGTTACTACACATATAGATTGTGAATATACATTTGATTCCTCTACACATTCACAAATTTCAGCACACATCTACAAATCTGATTCCACACACTGATTAAGATACAGTAACACAATTTTCCACACACACAGACCCACAAATAATATTGCCTCAATATTAGACCCATGACACTGACATTGAAGGACGTTTGAAGATATTAGGACTTTTTGAATTATAAAGTCGACAACTGAGTGTCATCAAAATGTATCTTTCATATACTGTCATACATTTTTGGCATCTGGAAACCCCGCAGCAATCGAGCTCAGCCTCTGTTGACTCTGATGTTACTTGTTCATATAGAGGCAATAAATATGTTATAATTTATAGTGGTGCAGTGTTTACCACTGTTGTCTCACAGCAAGAAAGTTCCTGGTTGATTCTTTCTGTGTGTTTTTGTTGTTTTTCACTCCAGCTTCCTCCTACAGTCTCAAGACATCACAGGCTGGGGGGTTAAGTTTGAATGTGAGAGTGAATCACATTGACAGCCCACCCATCAATCCATTATCTGGTGTAGATAATGAGTTGATATATGGACGGATATTATAATATATTATAACTTAATTGACATTATTTCCTGTTTTGGAAGCTGAAGCTGCTGTTCTATTTTTGACTTCATAAACAACATGTGACTGAATATTATTCATCCGCAGATAATATAACAAATATTTACGATTCCTGCAATAACATGTTCATTATTATTATATTTATTTGATATTTATATTTGGTGGTTCTCACAATGCCACCCCCACTCCTCCACTTGATGTACTGCATAATGAATATAATATATTTTCTCTCCTTCGTGTTCATATAGAGAAATATTGAATAACCACAAGATATGGAGTTTATTTGTTTCCCTAAGTTTTTACATTTGATAAATAATGATCAATAAGGATAGATAAATAACGACAGCTCTGTTTGGCTGATGAAAACTGCAGGTTTTGTTAGATTTGATTTGTATTCCAAATTCCATTTTGAATCTCATTATCTTTAATCAGGATGAAGTGATATCATGTTGGATTCCGTTCGCTTCTCCAAAAAACTTCTTCAAAGGTGCTGGAGTAAATCGCTGGCCCAAAGTCGTGAAAACAAAAGTCAGAGGCTTATTTTAGCAACTGGAACGTGTGCTTTGTCAGACTCATTCAGTTGTGCTTGGCTAGGCTGTCCCTAATTAAAGTGTTCTGCTCTACAGAGTCCCAGGCTGGTCCTGAGCATGCAGAAGCTGTCTTATTCTTTCCATCCATCACATCTACTGTAATTACTTTTGTTTACAGTGGAGGAAACAGCAGCTGTCTGATTAGAAGTTATTGAGGAGATAACTCATAGGTAATTTGGAAATGGCGCTCTGCTGCTCTCCTGGATGCAGATGAATCATTTCCTGTGTGAAGTGCGGGGACGATGTTGAGACACTCATGGAGAACGACCCAGACAAATTACCACGGGGCTGTCAAATCTCCAAACCATCTTCCTCTAAAGCCGTGCGTTGTTGTTTTCTTTAGACGAAGATGATGGTTTCTCTTTTCCTCAGGCAGAAATAAAAAAAAGTTTGCAAAACAGTGTAATTAGTTGTGCCTGTTCATTTTATTTTACTGTCATAAAGCTCAGACATATTTTGGTTATTATATCATTTTGTGGGGTAATCTAACGTTCATTTTATGATTTTAGTGATTGATGATAATAACAAACTATAAATTGTGGACTAACTGCACATCAGCTAACTGGGAACCAACAGAAGCACAGAGTCACATTCGGTCCTCAGTGTAATTTTATACAGTATTTACCATAAGCAACATAAGACTCAAGACGCAGGATTATAACCAGAAAAACATATTTTTGAGTAAAATCTATTCTGAGGTGTTTATTAGTACTATAGAAATTGGATGTGCGATATAAAAATGGCAAATCGATACTGCAATATCCACTTCCAATATGTGAAATGGATACTGCAGCAGCAGTAAGATACTGAACTTTTTTAAGACCCAGTGCAGATATAGGAAATAGTGGAGATATTACAGCCAGAGTTACCAGCCTTTCTTCTAACCATAATTTTGGTGTTTATAGTGTGCTATGAATGAGCAAAAACATCAGCTACCAAGATACTTAACGTTATCGTTATTTTAAATCAATTTACACAGTTAGTAGCCTACATGACTATACCGTTATGCTATTTTTCTAACACTTGTATTTTGATAACTTTCCATGTTATCACTGTATTCCATATTTATTAATTTTTACAATTTAATTCACCCATAGTTCCTTTAACTAATCTCTCTGAAAGGTAAAAAAAGCTGCTTGGATTTTTGGTCTGAGGTGCAGAAAGCTGGTAAGCTAGTACCTGAGGGGCCTTACAATTTCAGTTTGAGGTTGAAATCATAACAGAACAAAAATAATTGTTAAAGCGGTTTTTTTTTAAAAAATAGAATACAAGCTGAAACCGGGTAAACTAATTCTGACATATGAGTACCTATATTTGAAATAGCTAACATCTTACCAGATAGTAAAGTTAGCATTTCCTTGGACCTATTGTGTCTCCAATTAATTTTTCAGTAAGAATTTGTAAACACGACTGGTTTGGTAGATTGTTGAATGTTAATTGTCTGCATTGTGGTGCTGAGGATGTACCTCTTGCTATGAAAACGTTGCTGCAGGAAACTTTGTGGACAAAAGTGTAAATTGTGGCTTCAAAGAATTAAAAGTTACTCAGGAGCTGTGAGGTTGTTTTGATGTTTTCAATGTTTTAAACATTGATTGAAACAAAAGCAAAGATGGCGCTAGATGCAGACAGATAAATCCGATCTTTGTGGTCGTCTCCTGTTGTCCTTGAGAACTGAGTGGGTTCAGTCAATTAATGTCTGTAATTGGACTGTTTGAAATATCTGTGCAGCTAACGCTACTTTGACAGTGATTTAATTTGACATGTTAATCAATCATCAACATAGCCAGAGCACACACTAATATGTTAACAAGGGATATAAATAGAATTTTATATTGTGTGCGGACAAAGGTGTGACACACAAGGCATTGTGTGTGATCCAAATATATTTGCACTTTGATTATCGGTTCATTTTGATCCATTATCTTTAGCCTTTGTGTCAGAAGGGTTGTCCTCTGTGACGGAGCCTGAAAATATGTTGAAATGTCAAAAAATTAACACTGCATCTGATAAACTATTGTGTTGTGCACATGCCTTGTGTAGATGAATACCTTCAGCAGTTTGTACTGCCTCACTTGCTTGTGTCATTAATCTGTTATTCAGTGCTTCTTCATGTGTAAATATTACCGCTAAAAATCGGTTTCGATGAACTCATTGTTTATACAGCCGATCCCCTCCCTCGCCAAACTGTTAGATTAATTACTCTGCTTTAATGGGCCCTACTACTGGGTACGAGTAATTAAAAGATAATGATTGGTCCCTTTGAATGTTACAAATAAAGATGCAGGAATTCATTTGTGTTATTCAGGTTGTTCAATAAAAGATTAGGCCCTGTGTAGGGGTGGGGGTGTTGGGGCCACTTGCTATTTTCTGCCAAATTATTCATGCTTGTGTTTCTGCTCTCAGAAATCCATATCAGATAAACCTTGGATTATCGCACTGGATGATAATAATGAATAAATGCAGCTGGTCATTGACATTCATCTTCATGACTCTCTCCTCTAGCTAAAACTCAGGTCATTCAACTTTTATTGGATGTTGACAGCTGTATTTGGTGATGTTAACAATCCAGTCCTTCTGCGAGTGGGACTGCTGAAACTATTTATGACCCCCCTTGTATGCCTTTAAATACTATTCTGCTGCAAAATTGCAGTAAAACTTCCACCAAAGAAAGGCAGTGAGGAGACAGTCATGGTGTGTTGGCTTCATATTTGATTAATTCCTGATGAATGAATGCTGACAGCCACAGGAGCCACTGCCATGCTGGATACAAATATTATAGTTAGGCCAGCTTTATGGATAACACGTGTGAAATGAGTTTGTTTAGGTAATGGCCAGAAGGAAACAGAGGTGTGCTTAAAAAGTGGACAAGACACCATTTGAAACTGTACTTCTGTGCACCTAACAATATTTTTTTTATTTACAGCGGCCCTGAGAACTCAATGCACTACAATTCAAGAAAACAAGTGCAAACAGACAAAACACATGGAAATGGAACATGCAAAAACTTCTTTATCAATTTGGCAATGTACGTGTGGCAAATAGAAAACACCCTGCAAATACTCACAACCAGATACTAACTACACAACCAAATACTTACAACACAAAAAAAGGCTCACTACACAACCAGATACTAAAAATAAGCCTTCTCCTGTCATTTACAATTATCATGGTAAACTTATAGATCACGCAGTCGGCCGAGCTGTGGTGATGCAGCTTGGGGTTTGCCCTCCAGTCGACCTATTGACTGTCACGACTCCCGCCGCAACACCAGTTGTTTTCCCAGCCTCTCTCTCTCTCTCTCTCCTTAACCACTTGTCATCAGCTTGTTCTGCCAACCCCAACTGCCATAGTCCCACTCTTGGCCGCTCGTGTATCTTGTGTGCTGGAGTAATTTCCCATGTTTCCTCCTGTGTTCTTCTGTGTTTCAGATCCCCTCCACCCCTTTCCCTTGTGTCCTCGTTCGCCCACGCCAGTCAAGCTCGCCAGTCGGCTACCGTGCTCATCTGCCTGCCAGCCCTCTGCCTTAGCCCACCTTGCATCTCCACCACCGTAACCATCCCCATTTATCTGACAATAAACCAACTTTACCCTAACACCTTGTTCTCTGTCCCTGAGATCAAGTCCAAAAACAAACGGACCTGAATGTTTACTCCGAATTTGACATGCATGTTTACAATACTAGATTTTGTGCATCAGGTGGGGCATCCACGAAAGGAAATCACAGTTGATTGTCATCATCAATACTGCACATGTGATGCTCAATATTTTCAAATGTCATGGACACTGAATGTGGGTTTTTTTGGACACAAAAATGAATTCATTACTTGCTGACGAGAGCAAACCACTGACCAGATGGCCAGATATGTTTTTTGTGATCAGGGTAGGATATGTGACCCAGAGAAAAGAGAAGGAAGGATTGGTCACTCACATCTGACCGGGCTGGATCCGCCATCAGGAGTCCCAGAGAGCAACATGTTACAGAGACTCATGAACATGACATGTATTTAATAACTGGCAATTTCATTCAAATGACAGGCAACATGCTACATGGAAACGCAGCACTAAGAGACGCTGGCAGTTGCAGCCCAGCAGGAGCAGAGCCATGAGGCAATGGAAAGCCCGACTGCGTTCAATCCTTCCCACTGTTTGTCATCACTGGACACACTGGGGGCCTGACAGAACTGTTTCTCAACCATATGACAGCCTCCTACTCTGTGATGTAGAAATGTGCTCATGAATCTTTCCTCCGATCAGATGCAGCCATTAATATTAATATGTATTTAAACTTTCACAGAAATGTTGTCCTTACAGCTAAATGCTAGGAGGAAGTCAAAGGCAATATTTTAATGAGCCTTCTGACATTAAAGAGAACTTCTATCCTTGAATACTTTTGCAGGATTATATCATCAGTCTGTTGTGTCCTTTGCTTTCTATAAGTTCAGTGGAACTTGTGAGTTAGCACTGTGGTTCACAAACTGTTTGACTTTTTGACCTTTTTTTACACACCTGTAACTGCTTTTTTTTTTTTTTAATCAATCAGCAACAATGTAAGGGGATACAATAAATACAAAAACATAACTAATTTAATTAACTATTAATTTAATCAAGCTGCACCAAATTGCATACACTCATAGATAAACGTCTCATAATCATGTCAGATTTTTTTCGAATTAATTAATTATTCTCTGAGAATGTTTTTAAATTACCAAAAAACATCTTGAGTTCTTCCCTGACCCATAAAACATCTTTCCCCCAAGTTTTGTGGTAAACGATTCAGTTGTTTTGTTAACAAGCTAACTAGCTAACTAGCAAGCTAGCTAACTAGCTAACTAACTGATAGCGGAGATCATAAAGACACTGATATTTTCTGTGGCCAATCAGAGGACCGGACTGTAGTAACCAATCAGAGGGCAGTGTCAATTTTCCTTTGACCCTTATGCAAATGAGATGTGCGCGTGTCCCAGGAGCCCAGGAAGTGTCACACCGTAAAAATGCAGGTGATGGAAGCTATGGATGAAACATCATAAAAAACGTTGCCGCACATAACAGTATATTCCCAGAATCTATAGTTTAAGAGAAAACGTCAATGTCACATCTCTGGACATGTTTAATGTTACTAGCTACATGACTACGTATAATATATTTGTATTCATCGTTTATGTTCATTTATTCACTAAATGTTATGATATTAACCCCAAAAATACACTGTTGTCATTTTACTACTTCTTTTTTTGTATGCATGTATTTATCTATTTATCTCTCAGGACAGGAACACTTCAGGAGTGAGATTATTCTGCCCAAGATCAGCTTCAGATTTGTGCCAGTCTTATCCGGTGGGTTGTTTTTATCAGATCTTTCTCTGGATGTTGTGCGTCAGAAAGTGATGGATTTACTGACACTGTTGTGTAGAGACTCTTTTTATTTGGTAATACAACACTATCATTTTCTAAAGATGATATTTTTCAGGAATGGAAAGTAGATGACTGAGGGGGCACGCGATTATTCTACTTTTAATTTGAAAATATCAATGTAATGAAAATATTGTAGCAGAAGATTTTGCAGTAGCAGTTTTGAAAATACTGAGGTACGAACTGGAGGAACAGCTAATTAGATTATCCATAAATTTCAAAAACGGCTTTCAACATTTTCCAAATCAACATCTTGAGGTAATTATTAACACGTTACCGAGAGCAAACGCTGAGATGGTGGCAAGACAGAGTGTGTTGATAATTGCATTGTGGATAATGGAAAGAGCACATTGCAGGAGGTGCTGTACCCAATGGCCCATGATAATTAACCAAAAAATTTTAATGGCACTGGGCAAAATGATCCTTTGACTCACATATAGATATTTAATGTTTCATTTCAATAATGATGGCAATGCAAAATGCAAAACCACTATCTGTCAAACTTTGGCTGCTGTTGTCTTGTAATTAGAGGAAACTCTTACGGTCTTAACAATTTCCCAGTGCAGCCTGTGCCAGCATTCAGCCCTTTCATGAGGAAGTGGAGACAAGGAGGGGAGTTGTGTGTGGAACAGAGCAGGACTGCACATTGAGGACTTTACAATTAAGTCAGCGCTTGGCATCCACTGTGTGTGAATGATTATCCGTTTGACAATTAAAGAGTTACAAGTCACAGCTGTCATCCGCCAGTGAGCCAAAGTTTGTGTTTCGTCCCCCGAAGAAAGAAAACACTTTTATGTAGCATGAACGATCTATTTCCAAAATCCCCACACAGTCTGGATTTCTGTTCCAGTGGTGGCCAGATGGACGAATGAGTGGGCTTCTTGTAGAAATGACAAAGTGAACCGCAGCGGCCTTACACAAACACATTAGTCAAGTTATTCTGACCACCTCGCCTCTGTGTGAGCTTGCTCTACACAGCTGAGAAATCCCACTTCAATTTCCTTCCTGGCTGCTTTAACCCACATAGACACCAGAGGGAGCGGTGATCAATACACTGTACTTGGCCATCATTATCAAGACTTATATCCCCTTCAGCTCAGGCCCCATTAAATCAGGGGACCCCATTCTTCCCAGCCAGTGTCTCACTGAGACTCTAGAATCACATTAAGGTCTGATTTACGTGTCTTTAATGGCAGGCCACCGTTAATTAGCTGATGGTGCAGAAATGCAGCTTCTTCCGAGGACGACGACGGCGGCGGGACCATCTAGGGCTCAGGAGAATGTTTGCTTCCGGCCATTCTGAATCTATCATCCCTATCAAGCCACGCTCACATTGCAAAGGCAGCTTCCTCTTCTGGCTGCGGCCATACCTCATATATTGAGAGATGCCAGAGGCAATAATGAATCGTCGCTGAGATACCGGCTTCACTTTCCGGGTATCAGCTTCCTGAGGGTTTTGGTCTGCGGCCCCCGTCTCTGACTTCCCTTACTTGAAAATACTCGCTGTCAAACTGTTGACTCTGATGACATCTTCCTCTCTTGTTTTGTTCACAATCCATTGGTTCCAGCCTGAGAGGCTCTCCATATCATTAGCAAAAAATAATTTGGTTAGTTTAATGGAGTGACTTAGACTAACAAGTTGTTGCAACAAGAGTACCCTGAAGTGACTTGAGATGTATTACCACGGTAGTAGCAGCTGCTCATTAGCTCCTTGCAGTGTTATTGCAGTTAGGCTCATAAGAAACCTGCATAATATCCATGCACGGCTGTAAAAGAGAGACGGCTGATAAATTGCATAATAACCAGATTAGCAATATGTCATGCTAAGCCCCTGGCAAATGGCAAGGGAATTGGGAAGATTCTAGCCTCCCTGGGAGATGAGAACGATATAAATAGAAACCTTGAAGCACAATTTGTCAAGTTACATGAGCAGAAATGCGTCCCCCCCCTTTCGCACCCCACCCCAAATATGTAACGGTCCTTTGAAGCATATTTCATCAAGTCATTATGGAGATGGTGATGCGTTTGTGAAAGCACTGACAAATATCGGGTGTAAAGGTCACGTTCATTTGAAAAACTCCGCTTTGTGATCTTTATTTCATAGTGTGTGACAGCAAACTTGCAGCAAAGGCATTACAATTTTTAATGTGTCAAAACCAGAACCCTGGCTATCGCAGAGTGTTCTTTTGAATTATGAGGGGATTTTTATGTCGGTATGTTTAAAATTATCATATTTTCAAAGCGAAGAGTGGAGTTGGATTTTGTACTTGTCTGCTGAACGTTTTGGTCCCTGTTAAAGTTGACACAGTCTTAAAATGTGATAAAAACATAAATTATTTCCTATTTTAATGAAACCTGGTTGTTTTGGTTGAGATCCATACAAGAAACTGTACATGAACAGAAGATAATTTACTATTAATAACCTTATTCCTTGTAACACAAAGTGATGTGGCAGTGACTTCAAGAAGAGGCACAGAAAGAGCATTTAGCCTTTGGCAGTTTGCTGAAGGAAAATATAAACAATCAATCTTAATTTATTCACATTACAATATGTTATGGTAAAGGCATGTAAATCTCCCACGACAGCTCACAGACATCTTTCTTTAGTAAGCTCTCTTGAATAAGAGCCATTGTGAAAAAGGACATACTTTTGGATGCTTTTGAAGCCTCTTGAGCATTTTGATCCAAATTGAGACGTGTTTTATTCATGGAGCTGACACATTATCCTGGACGCTCACTTTACTTCTTGTTAATTCTCTGCTACTGATTAACAGTTGCTGATTTGCTCAGGTATATTAAAATGAAGGTGGTGTGTTACTGTGGGGAAGATGAAAATGTAATTAACTTGTATTCTATTGAAATATCCCTGACAGCAAACAAATAACAGTGCCACCCTTAAACAAGGTGTGCAGGGGAAGACAACACTATTGTGTCTCACTATAAAAGCTAAGAAAGGATGGAGAGAAGAGGCTGCTTGGGGAAAATAAATGTACAGAACAATTTGATGTTGTTGAGCTTATGTCTAAGGTATCAACAACCTTTCCTTTATTTTAAGCTATAGTGGCTAGGCTGTACTTTATACCCTGTCCTCCATCTGTTGGTTGTTGATCCAACACTTTTATCCAAACTGAAATATCTAAACAACAGGTAGCTGAGTTAGACTCTCGGCACAGAGGGGACGAGATGCTCATGATGCTCAGGCGCTATAGGAACAGATAAAGACAAAATTGTATGTAGAAGGTCTTGGTGCCTGGCAGAGGAAAACTTACTGACTCTGATGATCCCCAAACTTTTTCCCTAACACCACCGGCGGTTTGACTTTTGTCGTGTTTTTAGTTACACGTCTCGACAACTCTTAGATGGACTGCCCTGAAATTTGGGACACATCCACGGTGCCCTGGAGAAGAATCTAATGACTCTGGTGAAGTGCCAACCTTTCCTGTGGTGCACCCAGCAGGTCAAATATGTCACATATCAACATGTTGGATGGATTGGCACAACAATTTGTTCCAGCATTCATGGTTCGCAGACGGTGACATTTGTGGTTGAAATTTAGAATTCATGTCGCCTTTGCTCCCAGATTGTGGTTATAGTCACAGTTCCAGCTGCTGACCACACAGATTACACACACATCTAAATGTAAAATATTTGAATTGACCATGACATAATTTTGTTATCGATTGATTCACCTCTTTACCTTCTCTACTGGGTTGTGGATGTCATGTGGTTTGCTGCAGCGTCTCTGTTCTCTACAGGGCAACAAATGAAAAACGTGTGTGTTCCAGTGACGTTGTGAACAAGCCGAGCCATGAATTTAGAACAGGATATTGGCTAGAGGGGAGCTGTTTGGAAAGTAATTACATCAAAGGCTGTTGTGGGAATATTTGCCACACAAAAATTGGTGCTGATGATATGCGGGGCCCCACAAGGCAGTAATTAGGAACTCCTGCCTTATGGCCAGTGTATTGTGGCTCTCTCTCTCATGCTAAACAATTCTTCTTACATTTATGAACCTGTCAACTTAAAGGAGCTGCACTGAGAGCAGAAATCTGTCCGTGTGGACCACATGTCACTTACTGATGCCCTGGAACATAAGTTGTGTGCTGTGTCTTTTAATCATGATATAATTTTGTGTGAACATTTTAATGGACTGCCTACCCACAACATTTATGTAGTCAAGTGATGTGGTCAGGTGAAATGAGTAATGTCACTGAATCCCAGTTATTAGACCGTGTTTACATGGAACATTGAGAAATTGCGTTATTCATGTACCCGTATTCTTGGTAAATACATGTATCCTGGTTTCAGATAGAAGTGCTGTGTGCCGTTGCACCTGTGATGTTCAATAGAACCATTGTTGCAACAATATGGCCTAGCGGCAATTTTGATTCCTTCATGGTGGCTATTGAAAATTACGTCGCTTTGGCTTATACGTGCTTAGCTTTATTAAATGCCAACATCACGTTCAGGCACCATGGATTTGGCTTATCCACGTTATTGCCAGGACTGTGAGATGAGAGCGACAGTAAATATCAACATGTCCTCCACTTTTGCTGCCGCCGCACCGAACCAGCGTGCATTGGATGAAGAAACGCAGCCGTGACTGGTGGGATCTGGTCTTCATGAGGGAGTCATTGCAGATGCGAATTAAGATAATATTTTCATATGACCAGGGGATCTTTTTAACTATTTGTATGTATTGCCCAGCCCTAATAGTGTCTATCACTCTGAGATAAAATTAAATTATGTAAATAATTAATGATGATAACAAATAAAATGTTTGGTTTTTCTTTAACTTTTATTTTGAGGTATGCTTTTAAAAATTTGTTTTATGGGTTGAATACTTAGGGGGGTGGAAATGAGAATTCAGTGCATAATGATTGTCTTGTTAGAAAAGCAGGCAGAAATTCTAGCATCACCATTTCCACCAGCCTCTGTTTGCCCACACACATTATTCATACTGTGATGTGCTGAGACAGCACACAGTTGGCAGCAAGTCATGACAAATCAGGGAACTTAGACAATCGCTCATTCAGTTAGTGACAAGTTTGATTTTATTCCACAACAGAAAACTTAAATTGAAAACTGCCAAACACTAGCTGTTGCATCACTTTGCAATCCCACTGCTCCAGTGTGGTCTTCAGTAATAGTCTCATTTTCTCCTTGAAGGAAATGGTTATTGTGTCGGAGGAACAAAGTCCCGAAGCACAAATTATGTGTTTAACACCCAAGATATATATGAGCAGCACCCTTAATATGCTACATGAGGAGATCATGACCTTGTTTGATTTGTGTAATCAAAAATCTTGTCCCGACAATTCCATCAGTAGTAATGAGGCAGTGACATCTGTGCATGTGGCTAAAATGACTAAGTTGTAGCACATTATTTATGTATGTTTTTATTTAATAGCATAGCTGTAAATGCTGCATGAAGTGGAATACAGTCTGCTCAGGGCATAGGTTATGACTTCATAAACTGACAGGCATCCGTAATAATCCCATTTGTACGACATAAAATATGAGTTTCATTATTCAGAGCAAATGGTTTGTAGTTGTGCTTGTAAGGAGGAAAAAGTGTAGTGAGATCTTTCAGGGGCTCAGTGTGCATCGATCCCTGTATAATCTGAGTGTGGATGATTCCACTGTATAACTTTGGAAATCTGTGTGTGGCATAGCCAAACAGTTAGCTGAGCGGGAAAACCCCACGAGGTCATACACTTATTCTGCCAGCACTTAGGTTGGAAAATTAAATTGTCGGCCCTGTCTTGGTGAGTTGTGATTTGCGATCCGGGGGGGGGGGGTAAAGGAGCAAATCCCTTAAATTAGAGAGAGCAGATGCAGTGCAGATATACTGTTTGAAAAGAGTGACCTCTAATACAACTCCTAGGAAGTTGATGATGTCTCTGGCTGACGGCAGCTTTGTTTGAAACTTTCTTCAACGGTCAACACCTGACTCAGCAGCCATATTCCTGGAAATATCTAGTGGGGTGTAACAGAGATGCATCCGAGGAAATGCGTAATTTCTTTTTGTGATCATACAATATTGGTGAGGACAGTGAAAGTGTTATATTTAGCCAAACTGAATGTTTTCAAATAATTGACTGTGTCGTGTCTTTAGATGTAGAGCTACAGTTTAATTATTTTAGCACTTTACAACATGAGGGTTCCATTCATCCCAATATTCCATCTGTACGCACATGGTCTTATTATGTCTTTCTATGATCCAGTGGAAGCAGGTTGTAATTAGATGATGGTTTATTGAGTGGGCACACCAGCATATGGGTACATGTAATATCTAAAGAAGCTGAGAATCCAATTATGCGATATTGTAATTAAAGACAGCAAGGAAGTGTATTTAACATGCTTAATTTTTAGCTCTTCAAGTGTGTCCATACACAGATAAACAGTAGGTGGATAATCTTATATTGTTGTGGCATCATGGTGTGATCAATTATATTCGGTATTTTTTTTCCATTGTCTTTAGCATAAAGCTTGATTTAGCATAATTCTACCACTAATGTGTTTTCCATCATATTTGTTTAAATGAACCAAATGATTAAAAACAGGTTCTGATGGTAAATGCAATGTCAAAGGAAACACATGCTTGTTGGACCTTTAGTACGGAGGATGTGATTGTCACAGACTATAAAAGTTAAAGTTACACAGATTTGCAGTCTCTGATTATCTCCTTTGTTTTGAAGCAGATATATTAAATTAGAAGCTTAGTTTTGTTCGTTTTGGAAATTATTTTGAATTTCACAGTTGGATAATAACAGAAGAGATCTTTGTTTTCCCTTTTTGGTATGAAATAAGCAAATGAAAATGTGCCTTAAACAAAAAGCAGATATTTTATTTTTATTTGATGTGTGTGTATGTGTGTGCACAGTGGAACCAGAATAACACACGCGTATACGTGGAAGTGGAATTTGGATCTGTGTACAGGAGCAGATGTTTTCTCAGGGGGTGTGTGGCGAGCACAGCAGTGTTTGGAAAAGGATGCACGCTGTGCTCACTGTAATTGGTGCATATGTTCACGCAATTCCTTGCTGAGGTCCCTCGTGCAGTTTGTTATCCTGCATCCCCACCTTCTTCCCGGTGGACTGAAAGCCAAGTTCGCTCCACGGCAGACATTGCAACTTGCCCACGGTGACTGAAGGGAATGCAGGAAGATAGATTACACTCAAATGCATCATATTCCCAAAGCAATAGTTCCTTTTGAGCTCGCCATCAAACGCTCTGTTGTCAATAAGCCTAGAAAAATTGAGATCGATGCCAGACTCTACGTGGAGAGGGCCCGACAATAGTCCAGTCAAAACAGAGACCGTACCAAGTCTACATGAGTCCAAGAACATAGGCCAAAAGAAGAAAAGACAAAACCTCCACAAACCAAGTCCACCTGTGAAAGTCCAGAGCAACGGAGAGAACCAGACCGACTATTACACCAGCATGTCACTAATACCTGAGATGTTAACTGCAACAAAGGACCCACAAGCCCAAAGGGAGTGAACTCGCCAACAGGACAACAGAAAGAGGAGGCGGAAGATAAAATAGAAGGATGTTTTAATTAGATAAAGAATAGGATGATGAAATTAGATTGTTTTATTGATATTTTACAATGATTGTATTTTTTCAGTATGTTTAGAGCAGATCACACAGAACGCCTTTTGGTAATTCAGTTAAATTAGTGGGGACATTGAATTCTATACCTGCAGAATTGTGGACTCAAAGTAAACTATTGCAATATTTAAAACAAACCTGAAGTCAACACAAACGTGCCACCACCAAGGACAGCTTTGTATTTAGTGGACCTTTATGTATTGTAGTGCCTTATGCAATGTTATGTTCACATTCATGGCCCATATATTGTATATGCTTTATATTAATATGATTATTATCATCATCATCATCATCATTTCATATACACAAAATCTACAATGAGAAGATATACAGTAGATAAAGGCTGTGTAGTGTCTTTACAAAACACGTTGTTGTGTTGGCTTCGGGGCTACAAAACAAATGAACGTGGTTTTGGAGAACATGCACGGGTGAAAGTGGGAGAGGGAGGGAATTGGAAAAATAATGGAGCCATAGTATGAACACAACAGGAACATTAAAAAACATCATATGCAGTAAAGCAATAACCCGCCCAAGTTCAGCCTGAGTTTAAATGCACAGCGATGGGATCTCATAAAATTTTGCCTTTTATGTTCATGTCCTAAAACCCCCGATGGCTGGTTCTCACTGTGTGGATGTACCGCACTAAATGGCAAATTAATGTGGGATGATTATGATTATGGAACATTTGGAGGAAAAAGATAAAACAATCAACAGCCGGGCTGTACTCATACATACGAGTGCAACACGAGACGAAGCGTGGCCGTCTCCCTCATATTGATTTGCGGATGATCAGCAAGAAATCTTTAAGAACAACTACTAAAATCCCACATGAGATTTATATAATGCCCATATTTCTTATGTTTTTCATTGAGGCTTATAGCAGCTGGCTGGTCATGAAGCTCCCTCTGTGCTTGTCAGATTATAGGCAGCCTAGACCCTGAAACCAGGAGGCTATTTTTAGACTGCTAATAAGAATTAATTTAAGGCGGCGCCTTCAGTTGAAACAATATGGTCAGTGAGCGAGCCAGAAAAATGGGGGAGAAAAGTGAGCAAAAATGATTAACTACCTACAAGTCTTTGTTTGACTTCATAAATAGGCTGACACAAGAATAATAAAAAATGGATCTGGTTGATCTTTTCCTCAATCATTAATGGCGTGCTGTGGTTTTCAATCGTGTCACACTTGAGCTACAGCAACTTTCAGTGTCTGTGATATCAACTAAATATTTCAAGCTCCGACATGATAAGGCCCCTTCCTCTGTCGTCTCTGCAAGGCAGTTATCTTATACCAGATTCCTCTTTGCACCAAGACGTTGTGATCTGTCTCTGACCCAAAAGCATCATCTAGATGCGCTGTCGTTTCACACACTGTGCCCAGCTGTCATATGTAGTCCAGCCAGACATATCTGAGCATGCACTATTTATCACACTATCCACAAAGGCACTTCCATAGACACAACTGTTGCAAACTGGCCTCATGATTTCACGATGAATACGGCATTTATAACAGACCTTACTGTACTCGCATGAACAGGTTATTCTTTAGCCAATAGAATCAATATTATTTAACTTAATTTGGATTTTAGGCTTGGTACAGATTCAGAGAAAATGATGTGTATATTCAATATTATAGCACAAGGATTTACTGTTTTTTATTTTACTTTAATAACACTTTGAAACCTAAATATCCGACCTTAAGTGTTAATCGCTGCAGTGATTATTACCCACAAAAAAACTGTTGTGTAGTATATGACGACACAGATCAAGACAACCACATCAGTAAAGGAGGGATCTGTTGAAAGTGTCTTCACTGCCTTTAGTGGTTCATTGTAGATTGACAGGTTTTAATGACAATCCTGAAGCATTTTCTCTTTGAGGTGGGAACAGTACCAGACGGCGTTGGTGTTCAGCTCCCTCCCCATTGTGAAGGAAAGTTATGAGACTGCACTGTGCTTTAAAATGACCATAAACACAAGCTAATGATAGTCATCAGGAAAACAAGCAGCGAGAAGAATTTTTTCTTTTATTCATGCAGTAATAAATTGTCCCACATACAGTCATGCTGTGCAATACCACCCATTAATGCAGAAAAAGCTTTTATTGTTTACATATGCATCGTCTAATGCATCATTCAAGTGTTGCAGCTTTTGAAAAACTATTCTTCGTAATCAGCCTCTCACAAGGTGGGTTTATTCAAATACTTGTAACCAACTGTTCAGATGATTTGAGGCAAACAACACAAACAAATGAATTGGTTATTATGAGTATTGGGTATTTATTTTTTTTCTGATACCATTGTTACATTTTAAAATGGTGCTAGAAATGATGCTATCTTCTTAAGAATAAGCAAAAAACGACAGCCGTTGATAAGAATGGCTTTTTCTTTGTAAAGGCAAGTTAAAACTTGAAATGTAACTTAACAGTTAACAGTTTTAAGTATTCTTGTCTTAAATTTACCCAACTACAAATTTGACAGTGGATACCAGAATCCAGTCCCTCTGCACCCAACCGGCCAGGGCCAGGTCCGGACCAAAAATGTTGATATGATATTTGGCCTGGCTGATTATTTTGACACTGCACATCTCTGTAATCGTGAAAAACAAGAAGTGACCATGTGTGTCCTGGACAGTAACACAAACTCAGTGCAGTGACATTAAATGCATCTGGTTGGGTTCAGACACAAATACAGAATGCCTGTCAGGATCGGGTTGGGCGCAGTTTACATGAAATGTTAAACATTTGCCGTATGTCCCAGTGTCCGAATACATTTGTGTGAAATACAGCCTCACTTTCAACAGTTTGAAAGGGATTTTGTTGTGTTGACTTGAGTTTCATGCAGCATGGAGCTAACTTAAGGCTTAACGTTAAGTGTTGCCATAGCTGTGTTGAAAGTGTGATGCCACCAGAATTCTTTATGTTGCCAGTAAGCAGGGCAACTAATTGAGTACAGACCTCCGGCACCAAAATCGGCGTTGTCTCAAGTTATCAGCTGTTTTAGATTTCTGGACCCAAGAAGACTGACCTTATCATTACTAGAAAGTACTATTGGTAAGGCCCACTTACCAACTAAATAAATGACGAATACAGTCCAAACTTTGTATTCTTTTGTCTGTTTTCATCATGCTAATGATAACAGAGTTGTCATCGTTGGTTACTTTGATATTAGAGGCGACAAGAGCTGAGGTGTCAGCAGCTGTTAAGTTGTAAGTACAAAGCTTGTCATCATGTCAGTCTAATTGTCGAGTGCAGCTTGAACAGTGAACGCCGGATATAGTAACAGTCCACTGAGACAGCGAAGAGAGGAAAATTAATTGAGGGGGGGAGATACAGACTAGAAGTGGATCAGAGTACGAAACGTAGAAAGGAAAGTGATCAAAATACAGTTTTTTGGGGGTCTGGTACCCACCTGAGACAAATTACGCCAAAGTAAAAAAATATTCAAGCTATTAAAAAAGAAGGAAAAAATAAATTAAGGATTTAAACTAGGTCACTACAGTAAATGGCTGTTAAATGCATCTCTGTTAAATTGAATTATGAGTGCCTGTATATGTCTCTTATGAAGTAAAGTAGAAACTGTTTATTGTGATCAGATATGTCTTGGTCAAATTTATCACTATAGGCAGATGATTATTTCTTATGCAGATTACCATTTTACCAACAATTCTGTGTTTGTTTTAATAATCTACGTCAATGGAATGGGCACATCTGCCATGAACTAGTTTAAAGATGAAATAAAACACTTTTCTGTGGCTTTTGTGGCTCCATATCCAAATGGTCAGAGTGGAAAAATTACACTCTACTCACGTAACACATACCTGCTGCTGTGGGAGAGCAGGGACGATAGGTACGCGCTGTAAAGTCCCTAAACACGAACAGAGCAGAGAAGGTACAGGAGGGCAAAATAACTCGCTCAGCAATGGCAGTGTGAGAAGAGTAAGATATCTCACTCGCGCACACACACACACACACACACACACACACACACACACACACACACACACACACACACACACACACACACACACACACACACTCACACACAGTGAACTTATGCTAGGGGAGCAGGTGGGGACAGTCACTGTGGCAGACAAAAAAACCTTAGTAAGTTAAAGCCTCTGCATTAGACAGCCTGCAGTGGCTACAACCCTTTAACATTTCTTTTTCATATATTTAATGAAAAGACCTAAAATGAGCATTGTGGACATCTTAATTACTGTTTGCTCATTATTTTAACAGCATTTGTGTAGGAAATATTTTGCCTCATGCTTGTTGATGCATATGAGGGGTTTATAACTGTACTACAGTATACGTTCAGATATAATATTTTGTTTCTACCTCTGAATAAACAAATTGTTTAATACCTCAAGCAGACAACAGAAGATAGAGTCCTCTTTCTTTGAGAAGTCTTCTTTCTGGTCTAATGTCAATGCCAAAAGGATTCTCCCGACATTTCAGGTTTTAAGGTAGATTATTTCGGGTTTTTAGGACTTTCATTATTAACTACAAGAATATAATCTGATTAGTTTGTCTGAAACCCTTTGATGGAATTATGAATGTGGGATCTGAAATTGTGCAGCAAGACAAAACTAAAAGGCTGCAAAGCAATAACAGTTCACATTTCAGGAGAATAGTTGCAGCGCATTCTATGAATGCATTAATCATCATTGGTGCATTAATCAGTTCTAAAGTGGTGATTACACAGCTGTCCTGAATTATTTTCATCTTACTGTTTCCTTTTTTTTTCCCCAGGGGGGGGGGGGGGGGTGTCGAGACATGACACTTTCACAATGTCAACTTGAAGTGCTTTAACACCAATTGGACGGCTAGCTGTCAGCTTGGAACCAGCCTTCAGGAAATTTAGCTCCAGAGGGAGAAAAAAACGGGCTGTTGTGAACACAAGAGCGGTTGCCATGGTGACGCCACGGCAGACGGGCCGGCAGAGCTGCTCGTCGGTTTCCATGGGCCGCAGAACGCCAGCCTCGGGGTGAGGAGTAGCCTCGGCCTTAACGAGCGTTGTGAGCTGCGTTGACGAGCCGCTTATGGGCCTCGGCGCTACACCCGGGCCTGACAATGTGTGGAACGCGCATTATTTAAATCCCTCGTTTAAAGCTGTTCAAAATGCAGGCGAGGTTTGCACTCACCGCGCACAGGCTCCTCTTCATATGCAGATTAGTTTGTTTAATTGTCGCAGCGCCTAATTCTCGATGTATGAGAGGAAAGAGGAAACGCATACGAAAGATATGTATTCAAATGAAATATTCAAGGCTCCTAATGAAATATTCTGTCAGTTTGGAGTGTCTATTGGCGCCTCTGCCAGTGGAGCTGCTTTTAAGAACAGAGAGAGAGAGAGAGTGTGGAGAGAGAGGCTGCTTTAATGAGCCTCTGGGCAGCCTCCACCAGTCCTCTAATCTCAGCCGGCCCTGTTTGTTTAGTGGCCTTTCTTCTTTGTGTGCCGTGGACTTTTTATGGCACAATGACGGACCAGACATCACATTAATAGCTTGTTGAAATCCTCCGCGCCCTATTTCTGTCTTGACAATGCGCAGGATGATCATCTGACATTTCTGAAGTCAGCTTCCCCATCTTGATGCGTATATCTGATACGCTCAATCATGAGGATAATCATGTCTTGTGGGCATAGAATATATTGCATTTTTTTTTTATCTCTGCAACATTTTCAATTAACAGGGAGATGGAAATTGATATCCCATCAAAATTGATAAAAAAGGGTGATGATATTCTCATTGTTTATGTATTTTTTTACATGTTACTAATAGGCGTGTCCGGATTGCTTGATTAAGGACACATTTGATGTGTTAATTATGCCAGGAGGAAGGAGCTGGAGTGTTAAATTACTTCACAATGCAGTAGCTCATCTACTGAAACCAGAGACGTTTTTAAATGTAACAGTGGCTTTGATTATGTCCTGAGGAGAAACTTCAGACAAGAAGAGCAGTTTTAGACTCAAAGAAAGAACATGTCAGAGCCAGCTTTTAACACATTTCCTCTTAAGCTTCAAGATTTTAAGTGGGTGTATGTAACAAAGCAGCTCCTCACCTTTTGGTTATGCAGTGCAATCAAAACCATTTGTCAAACAAATTTAACCAAATTCTGAACAATTACATCACCAACTCACTGGCTTTTAAAAAAAAAAAAATACAATTATTTTATTTTGTAGGGTCGGTTTGTGGCTCTTCAATTGTCCCTGTGAGTTCTTCAGGAAACTTGATCAGGAGAAATATAGTAGCATATTATATTAAAAGCTACGGAAGCATATTGCATTCACTTGATAATTATTTGTTTTAAAAGAGAAGTTTATTATCTTTTTTGGGATAAATTAACTAAATAAATGAAAAATCTTACCTCAAAATCCTGCAAGAAGCTCTCACAAGCACAGAAGCTACGGTTGAAACCCTCTAAAAGTGCTGTATGGTTACAAGTACAATGTCAACAGAGGTAAGACAGTATCAAGTATCTCCAAATGTCTCAAACCCAAACCCAAGTATAACCGGATTAATCTAAACAGATGGGACATGTTTGCTTCAATGAAAGTGAGAGCCTTGACTTTCTGTTAATTCAGAAAAATTTAGCGGAACTAATTTCTTTTTTTTAAACAGCCCAGTTTTTCTGAATTAATGAGATAATTTCAGACTAAAAAAATCTGCTATATTTTTCTGAATCATCAAGAAAATTGAGTCGTTAATTCAGAAAAACTGAGCGTTTCTCAAGTGAATGCAATATTTCCTGCTGCTGCTCACTGTGTGTTGCCTTTTTAAAGTCCTTGGTAAGAGAGAGTTTATTTGTCAGACAAATAAAAATTGGATAAAGATTGTATGAAAGATTTGTGTTACTCAGCATGTCAAACCCGATCAGGGCTGAGTATTCAGATAGGTTCAGGTTGAAAACTGTTTTTTTTTTAAAATTGTTATATTCTAATATCTGATGTACAACTAGTCAATTTCAAACTCTGGGAGGTAAAGGCCAATATTTTAGGGCTTATCACATGAATTTAACATTTCTCCACACAAAACACAAAGAGTGATACTTTTTGTGGGTGTGTGTTGTTCAGACGACATTTTGTCCAATCTCTACTAACAGCTATCTGCATATCAGTACAGATAAATCTGAAAACCAATACCCGATGCATTTCAGTGGATGTGTTCCACCTCCTTAGCTCTCCACACAGACTGTTTACTTGCAGGCAACCAGAGTCTGCTCAAACAAGATAAGTCAATCTAGAAACATTAACCAGCCCCAAATTATTGTCCCGTCCCTACAAAGTCTACATATTCACATGCAAAATTTGTTTGTAGAGCAGCAGTACATTTTGTCACTGGTGTCCTTGTTGTTGTATTGTGCTGCATTAGTTTATATTATCCTGCCTGGAGTCTGCAAATGCAAATGGGCTATAGCTAACTCTGGCTAAAAGTTTGTGTTGTGCATGGCCCCTGTTGCTACTAAACTAATTTGGAAGTAGTTCAAGGGACAAAAAAGTAAAGATTTATAATCCTGCATATTTTGCACTACTGCAGTTTACATGGTCGCTGTGAACTAGCTATCACACTAGCCGCATTTTAATGAACTAATCAGTTGCTAAGTAGCCTGTAATCATGATAGTAATTATTGTAATCATGTTAATTTACACTGTATACATAAAAATGTTTTTGTTGTTAATTACTGTTGCTTTTTAACAACTGTCCATGAAGGTTACTTTTTGCAAAATGAAGTGAACTGTGAAAAATTTGTAGAAGATCTATAGTTACAGCACAGTGGCCAACCTGCCTTCAGACACTATAGCTTGAAACCTTGCAAAAATGCTTTCTCCTCCTGTTTAATTCACCAAGATTTTTTATTTATCATTATTTTAAATACCACCAACTCTGCACAGCAAGATCAGAGTTTGCCAAGTATGGTTTCCCATAAATATCAAATCATTGCATGGGTTGAATTAAATTATCCCTGAACCATGTTTTGAAAAGACAATTGATGAGGCTGGGGCAGAGAGAAAATGAATGAATGAATGAGTTGAAAAACGTGTTTCAGAGCGCTTTGTGTTCTGAGCATTCTGGCCTCATACACAAAAAACAAACACACAGAACTGTGTGTGATATAATTCTGTTTGTGTCTGAACATGTTTGATATTATCTGTGAACCAATATTGTTTCTATGAAGCAATATAGAACCTAATTAATCACTGCAGAAAATAACCAAATCCTATTAGTAAAACAATGTAATTAGCCTATCTGCATACATATAATGAAACATGGGATCCTAACATGGGGTGTTTAGTGATTAAAGATGATTTATTGAGACTATTTAAAGAATATGAATTAAACAATAATGAATACAGTGCTCACCCTGCTTTTAATCCTGAGATTGTTGAATTTGAGGAAAATATGTTCCCAGTTTCTACATAGCAAAACAAACACTGCGATTTTTGATTTGGTTTAAACAGAATTCATTGTTTTGTCCTAAAGAGTGAGATATGAACAGAGCCACTAAACTGAAAGTATAAAAATCAAAGCCACATGTCTCCTTTGTTTTGCACTTCCTGCCAATGTGCAACATCAGTGGCAGCTCAGATGCTGCAATAGTTGCCTGAGAGTGACTTATTTATTTGTGGATATAGAGCCTCTCCCTTGTGTTCTCACCCATCTTTCAAGTAAAACTGTTCCTCTCGAATATTCGGGCTTTCCTTCTTTGCCTTAATAGGACCAGTGGCGCAGCAGATGGAGCTTTACAATGAAGCGCGTTTGGAAAATGAATAGTCCTGAGGTGCAGAGCGTTGCATGATGCTTTTATAAGTTAACAAATATTTAATGTGTCCTTCCGAGGAGAGAAAATGCATGAATAATGCATGTAGCTAAACTATTGTGTTACGCTAGCTGGATGAGTAAAGTGTAAGAAACCTCTTCCTCTTAGACTGACAAATGGAGACATCTGTTTAGATTGTGTGTGAAAGTAGCTGAGTGCTATAACCAGGTAATCAGTTACCAAGATTTCAGTGGAGTACACTATCAAATGTATTATATTTTCCGATTCATCTTCTACTTTTGCCACTGGTATATACTGTCTCAGAATTCAAGATTCACTCTATGAAATGCTTCCAAAATGATACGTGTTAAGTTGTTTGTATTCCTGATACGAATCCAGATTCCTTTGGGGGGTGTCTGTGTGGAGCTTGCATGTTCTCCCTGTGTTCACGTGCACTCTGCTGGTACTCAGGCTTCCTCCCACACTCCAAAGACATGCAGATTGGTGTAAGGTTAATTGGAGATTCAAAATTGACTGTAGGTGTAAATGAGTGGGTTGGCCCTGTGATATGTTGGCGACCGATCCAATGCTTCTCGCCTAATGTCAGCTGGGATACGCTCCAGCCTCCTTGTTAACCTGCAAGGTATAGATAATTCTAGATATTGTTTGTATCTTTTTTTAGTCAATCTTGAACTTTATGTGGAGATTTTTTTCATTCAGTTACGATTACATCAATATGTGAATTACAAGTTTTTCATATGTTACATGCCCGTACACTCATAACAGAATTATTACCAACGGCTCATAGTCACAGTCTTCCACTTAAGATCACTGCATATAATTGCAACAAAGCTTTCCTGCACTGGAGTACAAGAACTTGCAAAACTTTGCTTATCTTGTTCCAAAGCTTGAGCAATGAGAAGCTATTCTTTTTATTAATTGTGACAGTTCTTTAATACATGTTATCCGAGTGTGTCAATTTCTTTGAATTGTGGGTGACTTTTTCAATTGGTTCTTGCCGAGAGGTCCGACCTCCCCGCTCTTCCGCTTTGGTGGACATTGATTTCAATTTGATTTCGCCCCAATCCTGAGCACAGTCTATGAAACAGAGCCTGGATCCTGGTGATAAGAAACTCTAGACACGTGAAAACAGCCTTCCTCTCTGTGATAATTCAACATGATTACAAAATTGTCTCTGCGCTCTATAGCACACATTCCTTTATGATTTCAGAAACAGTTTTAGTCCTCACTTGACCCCTTATTCTTTGATTTTACTCAGAGCTCTGTGTATTTCAGGTGCACCTACCTCAGCATCCCAGTAGATGAGACATACCGTAGATGGAATGAAGACTTCTATTTGACATTGATGCACCTTTGTGGTATTATATGGAAATTGGCCGAGATGAAGGCGGAGGCTGTTTGATGTGCAAATGATGATTTTGGGGCACTGGAAATGTGCACACCACTGCTTTTCTGTTAATTGCCTTTCCTGTGGATTCAAGAAACTTTATTAGAAAAATAATGAAAATGAGCATTAAACCAACTTCCAAGGTTTCAACTATTGGAGGACGTTGTGTTTTCAACATTGCAACACTAAATAAAATTCATATTCATGATTTTACAATTATAAACTATTTAGATCTCTACATTTTTATGTCAAAGATTGCTTAAGACTTGCTGTGATACAATAACTGGTCAGTCACAGTAGAGTGACAGTGAATTTTGAAAAGAAATGCAACATGTCTGTAGCAGTAATCTTCACTGCACTGCTCCAAGCTTTAATCAGTTTATCCGGATCAGACATCGACAAGCCTACTTGTATTGATTTTCTTGGACTGAAACAACAATAACTAAAACTACAATAACTGTGTTATTGCACCATTCATATGGTCTTATCAAGTATCACTCTGACCCAGTGTCTACACTAAAAAAAAACATAACAGTAGCTACATATCAGTGTAACCTGCTCGGTTTTGTGACTGGCTGGTGTTATCACCCTGCGTTCACCACTTCTTCACTAGCCTCCTCTCAGTGACCAGATAAGGTGCATCCTAGGGTTGTTTTGGTCTGATGTAGCCAGTTGATAACTTCACAGACAACATTACGAGCCTGTAGGATCGACAACGCATCTGTGCACTTCCTCCCCCTATCCAGAATGGAGCCATCCTGGATTTATGCCATTTTGGTGCACTGACAATACGCGTTTGCAGTTGTCTTGTAGGATATCTGCATTGTTATCTGCAAGGAATTACATGGTAAAAACATTTGAGCTGTATATGTACCCAGAAAGCCTAAACCATGTCTCTACTCATGCAGTCCGAGTGCTCTAGGTGCACACTGTACAGTGTCACTGTGGAAAACCATCAGTTGTTTTTACTACGACTCCACCAGCAGGAGATGAGAACATAGGCCACTTGTGAATTTTCAATGGTGTTCTTGCTGTGTTCTTTTTTTCAGTGAGTTGGTCCGGTGTTCCAGCCCCACTGCCTTCCACTCTGTTGCTGCAGGGATATTATTATTTATTTGCTTCTTCGGCAGCCTTTGAGACAACAGCTACATTCGTGGCATATTGTTGCTTAGTGGTCATAACAAATGAGAGATGTAGGTATTGTCTCTTAACATCGCCATCAAAAGCTTATTGATGTGTATCATTGTGGTCTATAGGAATTCAGCTGTGGTGACTGCGCAGTCTGTTGATATTCCAGATGTGTTGTGTATTAACAAGATATATTTTAAACATATCCATTCACATAATGAGTCCGCCGTCTCCCGAATGCTGAGCAATCCAATGCATCACATACCAAGCTGTGCTGTACTGAGGCGCTGAGTCATTTGCTCTCTTAGCACGCTCACAGCTGCCTGTAGATAGGGCTTTGTCTTGTGTTATAAGCAGATATTTGACACGGAGATGGGTGTTTTCTGTGCCTGGGAGGAGAGAGCAGTAAAAGGAGTGCAGTTAAAATTGCCAAGGTTGACTAAGGACAGATAAGAGCCACAAATTTATTATAATTAAGCGAGGTGCCCCTGCCTCTCAAGCTGTTGTACTATCTCCTTCCATTAAAAGCAGACCAGAAGACCAAAAGGAAGTTAGGGGATAATAAATAATTATCGACCAATTAGGCCAATATCAGGTCTAATCTCAACAATTGTTGTCGCATCAGTTACCTTGAAATTGGGACACTTGCATGACAATAGAGACTTGGAGCTGAATGATACAGTAATATGTAAAGGTGGAAAACTGTCACATACTTTACAGTTAAAGCAGTCCCTAAAAGGACTTGTACAAAATATTCAAAGGTTCCTTTTTCTAGTTTTCTTGGTTTTTCCTGTCAAATATCCAATTCATTTGAATCTGCTGCTCACTGGATTGTTGCTAATATACCTACAATTATTTGAATGCATTTAAAGAAGAAAGTGTCAAAGGGGAATAAGGGCAAACTTCGGTATTTTCCTGTTGGAAGAGTTGGTCATTTTTCCCTTTGCAGAGCCGTGACCTTCAACTGTCAAGCTTTACTTTGCAGCAGAATCTGTATTGCAGGGTAGAGCTACTAGCCTGTGTGAAAGCACTAAGAAGGTGAATAACAAGAGAATAAGGGTGGTTAGATATGCATTGGTGTTTGTATTTTTGAAGACAAAACTTTACTCTGACAAGGGGAAATGATTTGAGGATGATGACTAACATCTGACAATACGTTTGGCTGTATTCGCTGTAGTATAAAAATGTATCTGGTGTAGCCACATCTTTTCTTTGTTAAGAACAGTTTTTTTGTTTGTTGGGTGAAGACAGGTTGCATCTGTAGATAGTGAGCCAGTTATCCGGACATGCTTATGTTTGCAGCTTAGTTTGAGCAGATAAACATAAACTATCCTTAATTGCAGACAAACAAAGACAAATTACCTTTATACGAGCTGATATTTTGTTTCATACGCTCTATTTTGGGATCCAAAGAAATCCAAAGCTATATTGGTCTGCCATGCTTAGGTCTGATTATCGAGGTATAATTGGAAAATCGCTGCTTGATGTAGTGGAATTCTTTTTTCTATCCTGTGCGTTTGCTATCATCTTATGCAGGTTGCATAAGTTAGACCCTGACATATGACCAACTGTGATTCTCCAGATACATTAAGTCAAATTAAGTCAAAGGTAATTTACATAGCATGTGGACAAAAGTCTTTAAATATGAAAATAAAAGAATATATCAAGGTCTCAAACTTCTCTTGAATTGATAGCCAGTGAGGAGATGTAGGTCTTACACAATTATTTGCGTAAATGATGTGTCAGCCCATTGGAAATCCGAAATACAACCAGAATAAGAGAGCAAAATATTAAAATCAATATAGCACTTGACAGTACATTGAGGCACAAGAATGGCAGTCCTGGAAGCGTGTGTGTGCACCCAGAGAGAAAGGTTCCTGAGGCCCGGCCCTATAGTGTGGTGTGTTTGCTGATTAATAGGGGTACAGTTGAGGAGGGGCTGCAGGATCATTAATTGAGCTCAGGACCTCATTTGCAATGTTTTGATGAAAATGAAGAGAGGAAGAAGGGTTGAATGTGTTGGGGCTGGGTGGGACAGCAAGGAACTTTAATGAAGGCAAATAACCGTGACAGGTTGGCTGTGTGAGTGGTTTTACAGTGGCTGCGTCTTGTGTGGTGTGTTGCTCACTTTCTTGTCTTAAATCTCAACATTGACTAAACCACAGAAGGATCCAAATATCTTCTTTTCACTGATGTAGAAAATGTTAAACCTTGTCAGGCAGCACAGTTAGACGTTGCCTGAGGGAAATGACATTGTCCAACAGTAACTTTATCTTGTAGTGCTCTACTTCCTCTTTGAGTGATGAATGAGTAATTGATCCAAAATGGCAAACGTCACAAATGCAGAAATTATACCTAGAGGGAGAGTGCGTGAAAACAGCTTTCCTCTGCCGATGAGCGGCAATTATCACTCCGCGTGTGGAGGGCTGAATTGTGCTCAAGAGGAAAGTCACTTTGTCGCATTTGCCTGATTAAGAATCAGTTCTCATAAACACTGCCATCACCTTTATAGTCTTCCAGACAGTTTGATCCCCAGGAGCCGTAATAAAAACCCAGGGGAATACGAGGTGACATGCAGTTGGCGTTTTGCGATAAGAAAGGAATGATAGCCCGCTTTGTCATGAATGTATTTCCTTCCATTGACATTAAAGATTGAGTGCTGTAATTAGTATGTGAGCTGCATTGTGTAGATCGGTCTATCAAAAAATACATTTTTACAAACGGGCAAATTTTTCTGCTTCTTCGACCATTAATTGTTCTTTTGAACACTGATGAGTGATTGCTACATAGTTCCATGTAGATAGATTGTTGTAGCATTCAATGTACTGTGCACTAATTTATTTCAACCTTTTCATAAATCTTCATATTCATCCACCGAAAAATCTCTCCACCTCCTAAGAGCAGCGGCTCAGCATGAGATCTTCAGGCAGTGCGGTGCTGAGCTGGGCCTGTTCATTGTATCCCCCACAGGCCGAGGAAGACCTTCTCCCATAAACTCTGAAAGCCAATTGCATTGTGTTTTACTGCCTTTTTATTCTGCTTTTAAAGGCTCATCTTCTACTTTCACCTCAACAGTGGTAAAAGGCTACAAAAAGAAGCTGTGACCCATTGCATGTGCGCAAAAACTCATTTTCATTTCTGACATTTCTTGCTGCCCACATCAATGCCTCTGCAAATATTTCACACACATCAGAAAATTAATCTATTAACAAATGCAAAATTATGTTCTGAAAACTTAAAATGAATCTGAAAGTAAGATAATTTAATAAATGAAAGAATATTTTATATTTAATATAAATTTTAATCTACTGGAACCTCACTTGTGGTATTAGCATGCCGCATGACAACCAACTGCAAAAATCACAGATCAGAATTATTCGACTGCTTCTTTCTGGTATTTTATTCAGGGATATGTTAGCAGCCATTGTTTAAAACATCAGGTCTATCTTACTGGAACAATAAATTAGAATCCATTCAGTGTCATTCCTCACGTTTCTTTAGAGGTGATAATGTTTTGTAAATTTGAGAGATGATTTTTAATCTAAAGGTAAAGGTTCAAGACAAGTCCGTGCCAATTCCCCGAGGATAATGTTTTATTTGCACATTTCTGACCTTGAGATAAAGTGTGGACCCAAAGTGAAGATGTCCAAATAAAAAATAAAAACTTTTACACAACCGGCAATCAAAGCCCTAAGTGCTTTTTATATACCTTGAAAAGTGACTCATAAAATTAGAAATATTTAGGAAAACGATACATCTATATATGAGGAAAAGAATAGAACAAAATTTATTTTGATTCTTGTGTCCCGTGTCCTCATATATATTAAACTTATCTTAAGGTAAAAAACACAGAGAATGCCTTCTTTGTGCTGCAAAGACACATTTTGAGGGACAAATAACAAGTGTAGTGTGATTAATTTGAAGCAAGAGCTCTATATAATAAGTTAATCTATAAATGGTACCTGAATGTTTTTTTCACTAACTTATATATAGAGAGGTATAAACATAATACATTAAATTGTTAATGCTGAAAAATGTCTACCCATACCTTTTTTAGAAATAGAACTTGAATTTATACATTTTTTCTCAATTTAAAAGCATTAATCTTGACTTGCACTTGCCACTGATCAGGCTGAACAGAAAACACAACATGCATTTAAATCTGTCCATCAAAGCTTTCTTTGTTAGACAATTGTCTCTCTGGAGAAGCTAATAACACTTAAAATAGAAACTAAGCAGAGTACTTGGCATTATAATGTGATTTCATTGTCTCTTGCTCATTAAAGAGGTGTCAAGTAAAAAAGAAACAAAACTAAAAATAGAAACAGTCAATTATTCAGATTTAGTGTGACACGTTACATCTGCTCAGCGCAACCGAATGTGACAGGACTAACTGTCTAGCTTGGCTGCTGTTCTCTTTTTACTCTGGCCAGTCTAAATGCAAAAGAGAAGTGTACGGAGAGAGACGGCTGAATTTTCTTCCCAGGGTTCCTCTAACTGTATCTCTCAAAGAAGCGGACTTTAAACCCCCTTAAATGGATCCAATAACGGAGAGGGCTTTTCGGTGACGCTTGTGTAATTGTGTAACCCTAATTTTCCTGGCACGGAGGCTCTGACAGAGGACTGTCATCTCCCTTAAGCCTCTTCTCTCAGCCACGATGCCGGAATGAGATCTCGTCTTAGCTGCAGAAACGCTGAAAGTAATATAACAGACACCAAGAGAACCAAATCACCTTCTTACAGAGAAATCCCTTGGAAAAAGGGCTTTAGCTTCCATATCTCCGCTGGCCTCTCAGCTGACATGATGCAGTGAAGAGGGCTGCACGATACCCACTGAGGCGACGGTCTCACAGATGAAGGAAATGTTTCATCTCTCACCGCGACGAGTGATTTAACGTCACAATTTCCTCAGTGACTTATTCAAATGTGGTCCCGCATGTGCAATTATTCCCCTGTACGCTGATGAAGAAAACGAGCGCTCTGGCTAATTTCACCTGGCGTGTGCCCCTCCCCCCCTCCCTTTGCTTCTCAGACCGCATAAGCAGCAGCAGCATCCTCTGGCACGACAGTCTAATGGCTCATAAATGTTTTATGGCAGCGCATGATAGAGCAATGACATCTGGCTATTCCGTGTCTAGTTGGACTACTGCTAGTTCTTTGAGAGGAGCTCACACTGTGATGAAAAGAAGTCTATTGTCCCTGTGACTTGAGTCAAGTCGGTGGAAACTCTGTGGTGTCAGGCTCTGAATTAGAATGAACAGAGTTGATTTGGAGACTGTTTTGACGTAAAATCTAACGTAGGACTTCTGCTTTAGTTGTTCCTAATCAATTAGAAACAGCAGCCACTGATGCTAAATGTTCTGATGTGATTATTCTGACGTACATAAACTGTTTTGGATTAAGAAAAATAGATTAACACAGGATGAGTGTGTGTCGTGAGTGCTTGTGTGTGCGTGTTGGGGAGGGGGGTGTCTCAAATTACTGCAGATAGTAGCAAATCTCCCCCCTTTGATCTTTATAACCATCAAAGGGAACCGTCCTAACAAAGTCAGACACCCAGCTCTGTACGGCGCTTCGCCTCATACGCTTTGAAAGAATGTCAAGCAGCAGCTCTCCATTTCTGCTGGTCAGTAATCTCTTTTTACACAGAAACACTGTGAGGTTGTTGCTGCCTAGATCACAGGCTGCCAGCCACTAGCACGTAGCTACCACAATAACAAATGTAAAAGCAAGGTGCTGCCTGTAGCTATCGGTGTATATATAATATGAGATGGAAAACACTGTTTGGCTCCTCTGATGCTTAAGGCCATGAATGAAACTGTAAATCCATTTTCCAAAAAGTATGCTTACTCTCGCTGTCATATACCCTGTGTTCTCTTTACCACATTCATGTGTTCAATATTATTCATGAATCTTCTAGTCTATTTCTCTATGAGCGACATTTGTGTTTTATACAAATTTCTATTTTTACCTCTGTCAAGGAGGTTATGTATTCGTCCCTTTTTCATTGGTTGTTTTTTTTGCTTGGTTGGCTTGTTTGTCAGCAGGGTTACTCAGAAACTACTGAAGGGAGTCTCATGAAACATGGTGGGAGGGTAGGACCTGGGCCATAAAAGAACCCATTCAATTTTGGTTAGGATCTTTCAAAGATGCATAGATCCTGATGGGAAAAAAAATCTGGCATATTGAGGAGACTGGTTTCTATGAATGTGCAATTTAATGCAGTTTGACAGAATTTAAGGGGACTTAGTGTTACCATTGCTTGTTTGTCAGACTGTTTGCAAGAATACTCCAAAACAACAGAACCTATTTCTATCAATGCTTTTTGAGGAGTGGTCCATGCCCCAATTGAAGACCTCTACATTATGGAGCAGATGTGGATAATAGGCTGATCCAGGATTTTTATTCCTGCATTCCTTATCATGGCGAATTATGGGGTTAGCCTTGGCAGTTGTTTGGGTTCTCCTAGCGCCCCTCTAGTTTACTCTTTATTGCCTGTTGTTGACAGTTTGCTGAGGAAAGAGCACAGTGATCCAATGGGGAACATGAATATTTTGCTTCAACATAAGATAGTGTGTAAATCATTAATGACCCTGAAACTGAGACCGAAAAACGATGATACAAATCCACATCTCGTATTGCAGAACAGGAAGAAGAACCCTCGACTGTTAATTACTTTGCTTACTTTACCTTTGGTTTTCGGACTCTGTTCATTAATCTTACACTAATGATGTCTTTAGACAAGAAATGTGCCTTCCATGAATAAAATACACCTAACCTTGGAAAATGGTATCGCCTCCCCAAGTATCTACTGGAATGTGCTTTCTGCATTAATTTTACAACTTTTAAATCACCTTTTAATCCCCCATGACTAAGTTGCTGGACTGGAGCCCAATATTCCCTCTAGCTATTTTTGTTATGTCAAAGTGGAAAAACATTTAAACCTCTCTCTGTACCCCCACAATTTTTTTTCTTCTTGCACAATCACACAACCAACAAGGTCAGAGGAATATTTACAGTTGTAACATGTGACTATAATTGTCATTATAGCTTTAGATACTTTGGGTGTGATTTATGTGTCTTATTAATTTTTCTCCACAGTACGCACGAAAACGTGACTTATTAATAATTTTAGATTTCGGGAGGACCTTGAAAAGGGAGCGTGGAATTAATCTTCCTTTGCCAGATTCCATCTCTTCTGTCACTCTTCATTTAGGCGACTACCAGCAATTTCTGCCAATCAGTGAAATTTTCAAATCGGTGTAGAGTAATTTGTCGTTAATCACAGTTTAGTTTAACATCAACAGTACAGTCTCACTAACACTAATGACAACCATTGACCTGCTTTATGCTTGTAAGATTCATTCAAATGTTGTTAGGCAGCTTTCTCAAGATATGTCTCAGGCCATAGCCTGCTGGTACTGGTGCGCAGGACTAACTGTAGACAGTGATGGCTTGTTTTTTCCATCATGGAGGCGACGACTAAGTGAAGAGACGTTTAAAATTGATCTGTTTGCTGAGCAATGGAAATCCAATCCACTGCAGAATTCAATCGCTGGACTAATGTGATGACAGCTGAACCCAAACATTTACCACTATCCTATTTGTCATTTTACCTCTAGTGTCAACCATAGATACATTCATTCATTTTGTCAGACGGACTGTTCCTACTCACGTCTACAATGTTGCAGTTATGCTTTGATCATTAAAACTATTTAATATCTGTGTCTTTTATTCCTCCAGAGTTTGAATAATCCTTCTCTAACATTTCAATGGGCAAAACTGCCATACTTGTGCTATTCACAGTTGCTCTGTCTGCATCCACATTACACGGTGCACGACTGAACAAGACCCACCCGAGATCCCAGTGTTATATCAACATCATTAATCTATTTAATAAAGCAGTTCATTAAGAATGCAGACAAGAACAACAAAGATTGTCCTTTGTCCTACAATGTGTCCACTGAAGCTTGTAGTTTTATTTGTAATATGCAAAAAATAATAAACAGATTTGTTGATTACACTTAAATGTACCCTCTGGAGGTTGTTTGTAAACAAACCAAAATACACTCTGAAACACACCATGAGGATCCTGGAGGTCAAACAAACATGTTGAATAGATTTCTATCTACATGAAACAATTGCAAAGGTGATTGTTTTTAGTATATTTACATAATGCATTGTTTACATCTATGTTTACTACCTTGCAGTGTTCTCTTTCAATCACACTTTCAAACACTGATCAGCGCAAAAGCCTGCAGCGGAATTGTGTGTCGTGCAAATACAAACAACAGAGGCGGGATGGACTCATAAAAACACAGTGCTCCATTGTGCTGCTGGTGTTCCACGGGGTGCCTTTAAATAATGCAGTTTTTTTAGGGACACAGCAGAGAATAAAAAAAAGCTGTTTTATTTTATGTTTCCTTCAATCTCTTGTGTCCATCAAAGTTGTTAGATTTTACGTACAGAAACATCACGTGTTAGTTTCCAGGACCGTTTTTTTTTGCCATCAAATCATGGATAGTTTTGCATTTTGCACCCTACTGAAGGTCAACCCTCTGTCCCTCTTGCACCGCTGTTATGGTGTCCATCTTCCCTTCAGGGAAAGTGACAGGTATCTGCCAGTAATGACTAAATCACTTGATAAAAGATAAATAAATGTAAATTCAATTATCCCTGATGCTTTCAACGGCTTTCACGCGACATTGGGAGTGTGCATGTGGGAATTTGTCGTTCAGGAGACATTGATTAAATATGCCACACACAATTAGCCCATCTAATCGAGTGTGTCCTCCTCTCCTGTGGAAAGGTGATGTCAGAATTTTATGGGGCATTAGGCAGTGGTGCTCCTTGTATTTTCTTAGAGATCACCAGAGAGTAGGAGCACCGGGGAGAGAAGCCCATTTGCAGGCTGTTTCTGTATAAATAGGGAATTTTGAGGCCTGCGGGGTAAAGAGAAGGCTAACTGATCCTTTTAGACCAATGTCAATACTGATACCCATCACTGTTTGCACTCGCTGCAGGGTCCATGGCCTGCCTGTAATGTATGTGGCATCTCGGTGATTGAGAGAAGAAATGACAATGAGACGAATTAAGAGCGGAGGCAGAGATTGGCTTCCCTGATAGCTCCTTGTTCCTGAATGCAAATTGTCTCCTAATACTTCTAAATAGAGAGTGTCGCCCTGCCGAATTAATGTTACTTTTTTGGCTAATGCTTTGTCACGGACATCAGGATGTGGCTACTCTCCATGATTAACTTCACTATATGTGAAGTCCATTTAAGAGTTATGTACTCTAACATCTTTTTCACACCAGAGTTAGCAGGTACAGACAAGCTTCTAAATGCATTTTCACCCGATAAAATGTGATTGACTCCTTTCCCATAGCCAGCAGAGGAGTTTGCCTCTCACCTTGCTGTCTTGCCATATTAGCGCATTCATCCGGGTGTCACATTTCCATCAGTGCCAATCAAGCCAGTAAAAAGCCATGTCTACTGCAGAGTCATTTGAATGAATATCGATTGCATCAATTCCCCTAGCAGACAGAAGCCAGATGCCACTGAGGCTGTTAGTTTGTGAGTTTATTAGATGCTTCAGTAATTTAAAACAGTCCTGTGGAATTTGTTTTCCTTAATCCTACTTTTTTATATTTGTGAAATATCGTCCTTCTTTTGTGATATCTGCACTACGCAAAGATACGTTATTAGTTCCCTTTCCTCTGCCGGTGTCTTCTCATGGCTATTGCCTCTTGCAAAGTTGTCAATTCTTTAATTAATCCTAAGACTATTTATTTTCCATTTTGCAACATTCAAAGCTCCTGACGTTTTATTCACAAGAGATTATTTCCCCCAGTCCAAACACAATGTAGCATAAATTATTGTTAAAGGGACAGATTTAATCGTTTTGATAATGGCCTATGTTGAATAAAATAATGTGTTGGGATACTGTAGTAATTATGTTTGATCATTTAAACTGTCTGATTTTAAAGTTTCTGTATCTTCTCACAAATGTGTTTCTTTTTGTAATTAGTACAGTAATATTTCACAGTAAGTTTCATTTTGCAGTCCTAATTTATTGATTTTACTTTACATGACCACTGTTTGCAAGTTTGCAATATTTATATGTTTTATATGCAATTGAGGACGCCATAAAACAGCATCATAATGCATCAGATAAAAATGTCTTTAGAAGCTCGTAACAAAACTCCCTCTGGCAATTATGTGCTTTTGCCTTTGATTTTGCAACGGCAGAGTTTCTGATTCTCTGTCCGAAAAAAAGCGCTCCGACTTCACGGTGATCTCCGTTAACCTTGTCGTCTTTTATTTCGAATACTCGTACTTCACGGCTATTTTCAAGATGGCAGACTGGTATGTGAGCCATCACTTACATAGGAGAAGTTCACCATAGTGTGGGGGTTGCTGCTGTTGTTTATCCACCATGCAACTGTCATTTCAATTCTGAAGGTCAACGTATAGTTACTCAGTAGGGGTCATACTCCGGAAATCGTTTCCATGACAACCATTTGCTATGGGCCTGATATGAAAACTGAGGATAACACACATTGGACACACACACACACACACAAAGAGATACTAAAAACAACCAAGTCGATAAGCTGTCTCCGAACGAGCTTTAGCTTTTCAGCCCACTTTACCGTGATACAGTGTAAAGTATCAGTGTGACTGTTTGTAATGGGATGGACACTGCCGATGGTGTGCTCAGAGTAAAAAGGTGTAACTATCGAAATTTGTGGTCTGTATTAGAAGCATCCCACCATATACCGGCATTCCAGTACCATAATACAAAAAGTTAGACAGCAGTGTGAGAAAGCTGAAACGTAAAGTGGATCTACAGCTCCATTAGAGCTTGCAGCCATTTTTGTGGGAACCTATTGATTTCCCCTTTAATATGAAACATGGATCTACACCTGTCTCTGTAGTCAGAGATAATGACTTCCTGAAGTGTAGATAGTATTTGCCAAGCTCCCTTTAGAGGAGCTGGGGTTTGCTAAATGCCCGCGTGCATGCGCAGTGGCCTCATGCAGGAGCCGGCCAACACGGGTAATCTTTACAATGGTATTATATTACATGCTCAGATGAACATTGGATTTTATGGTCTCTCGGTGCATGGTGCTCCCTCTCTTGCAGATGGCTTGGAGGGATAAGGTCTGCTCTAGTGTAGGGGGGGGGGAGGCAGTTATTTCATGTGATAAATACTACTCTCATGCCATTATTATGCTGTCTCATTTCAGGGTAGAACCATAACTCCATGAAGCTAATGCATGTGTGGCTTCCTGCACACAGACACACTCGCACACACCCGGATCGCACACTACACCACCAGCTCAACACCAAAGCTGCATCTTTATCCTTATGCGATAGAGTCGGGTCATAACTTTAACTTAAGCAGGCATTCCTTGTGGTAAGGCTCGATGTTTTAACATGAGAGTAGATCTTACTCCTCCTGGGTGAATTATTGATAATATTTAGAATACAGCGCCGCAAGGGGATAACTTTAATGCACACTTTGTGTTAGGCACCAAAGACATACGATTATATTTAATGAGTTATTCTATTTACGGGATGCTCCTCTCACGTCGGTTTTGTTAAGGGGAATCCAGGGATAATTTACTAAGGTGGAATGTATTTACTTATTTGTCCTTTGCAAAAGATTCAACTGTATCCTTGTGGGGAGAGGAGCCCTGTCTAATCCCTGCTAGTCCCCTTCTTCACATAGAACTCACGGCTTTCACTGCAACCAGGACTCATCATTATTTAATGCCAGCTGCATTACACTTTGGGCTTAAGTTTAAGTGCAGTGATGCTTACCTGTAACCTTTAGTCAAAAATCTGCAAAAATAACAATCTCACATCATATCTGCCGTCTAAATTTGAAATTAGATTGGGCTTTCATGCAGATAAGAAAAAATGTAAAGTGAGATGTATTGTTTCCTACCTTGAATTGCTTTGTGTCTCCCTGCATGTGTGTGTGTGTGTGTGTGTGGGTGTAAGTGGGTGTGGGTGTGGGTGTGGGTGTGGGTGTGAGTGTGAGCCTGGACACACACACACACACACACACTTGCCTCCTCTCCTCTGGCCTCCTCTTTGAGATAGCAGGCAATAAATGTGTCACTCTGAGACCAAGGTTTGGCTCTCAGGGAAATCTCCGATCATCCCTCTCAAATCATCTGTTAGAGAGGGAGACAGAGAGGTCACCGAATTCATGGCTTTTTTATGTTGTTTTTTTTGTCTGTCCTTCACTTCTGTACAGCCATCTGCTCCAAGGCTCAACCCACTTAACCAAACTAAAAGCCCTTAGGAGAAGGAGCGAGCCTTCACTTGTAGGGGTCAAGCTGAGGCTTTTTTCCCTGTGTTATCAAGAGTTCTGTAGGTTCAAGCCTGACTGGTGACACTCAGCTGAGGGATGTGGCCAGATTTTTATCTCTGACATTTCTCATGAGTAGCCTGAGATTGACGACTTGGTACAAAAGAAAAAGTTATCGTCGCCAAACAAAAGCAGTTCCAGCAATCACATGAGAGAACCTAGTGTGATATGTGCTTATCAGTTTAGTATTATTAAGGATTTACAGGAAAAAGTGAAAAATTATGTTTACTTAGTCTGTAGAGGTCCATTGTAGAATTTAGTCAGCAAAGTTAACAAAATTTAAGCGAGTTTGAATCTACAACCTCTGCTGCAGAACAACAAATGGGGCAAATATCAATTTGCTGTCCACAACTGGGAGAGTTGTGCATTTGTCAAACAAACAGATAAGTAAATGAAAAGCTTCAGGAGTGCTGTGATTGTTTGTCCTTTTATTTCATTCACTTGTTCTCCTTTAGGTGACAAGTGAAAGACAAAGTGTTTAAAGGGTAATGTGATGAGTTGTAATGTGATGCAGGCCATGCCTTAGTAGATGTCAGTCGTTAGATTAATTCTTAGCAAAACCTTTAGTGAGGTTTCGTCGAAGCGAATATTCTGTAACTATAATTGCACCTGTTTGTAAATTAAGTCTGGCTCTTGTATTTTTTCAATCATCAATGTTTTCTATTTGGTTGATTAAATCAATTCCAGTACAAACACACAACTAATAGCATTCACCTGACATTTCACACATTTACAACTGATCCGAAGCCGCTCAGTAAACACCAATTATTGGCTGTAGCTTTTGTTTGATTACAATCACCTGCAGTTTGACTAAAGCCACCTTTTGTTTTTCCATCATGGCGCGGTAATCAAACACAAGAAGTAATAAATATTAAACATCTCAAATAGGTCTCATACATTATTTGCTTTTGACTCTCAGGTCTCCTGTGAAACGCCACCAGGTCTGTGAGATCCCAGTCTGCTCACAGGATATTGGAGCACGTGCGTCATGACAAATGCACCCTTCAGGAGCGCACTGAAATAGCAGCACATATGTCAAAAACGGTTCCTGCTACATTGTGACTTGTCTGGCTCGAGCCAAGTCCTGTCTGGCCATATGACTCAAATGTATTTTTTTCATTTCCCGCCGTTTTGATTCGGTTCCATCTGTTCTCACTCGGCGAGGGGCTGAAGACATCACTGGACGCCCAAGGTTGAAGAGGCACACGGGCTGCTGACCTTTACCGAAATGCTGGATGTGTGTCTTCCAACTATCAATGTCTAAACTGCATGAAAATTTAAAAGCAGCTCTTGGAACGAGCTTTGAATAGAACTCGTAAGCTTAAGTGTCCTACAGGCACTTGAAATGAAGAGTCAAAAGAAAGCTTATGACTTTAAATATTGATTTAATAATATACATTTCCAAAGGCATTGTACCGGATAATGTTGCATTCAACGCTGTGGAAATTTCTTCTTTGTATTGCTGTTTCATGTTATTACTGGCATGCAGGTCTAATTTATCAAAAGATTTAAGATGATCAAATGGCTCTTTCATGTACAACCTGTGATGTTTCACAAACAAGATAATTACAAGTGTTTCCCTACAAACACATCAAAGTGAGATGTGATCCCTTGATGAATTGGAGCAGGAGTTTTAAAATGCCGAAACAGGACGCAGGTTCACTTTGTAAACTCACTGCAATCACCGCAATCTGGCCGTCTCTTCTCTCCAGGTTGGCGGGGGAGGTAATTACGGTTGAGGATACAAGTAAAATGTGCCACTTATTGGACTTGCGTGTCAGAGCAGGGTCCAATCAGGCAGGATAATGAGCAGCATGATTCCACAGGGGATCCTCCCCATGCTGTGCTGATGTGCGTTGGAAGGAAACATCTGGCCTTTATCAACACTCAGGCTCCAGTGAGACTGTCACTTCCCCAACCCCCATGTCACTGAGCAGGAGGAACGTTAGCGCAGGAATCGCAGTGCTCTACGAATCCGTTTAATGCTTTTAAACACGTATCAAGAAAACCTGGAAGGAAAGTATTTCACCTTAGTTTACACAAGTGAGTAGGCGGACGACTCCCTAATAAAGCCCTCAAAAGCTCAGTACAAGAGCGAGAAGTATTGTAAATCCATTGAACTAAGGAGAAAATATAAATTTAAACTAAGCCGAGAGTGGGGTTACTGTTACTGTTGCATTTCGAGTCTGAAGGTTTAAGTCCTGGAGGAATTAAGAGATAAAAGTTTTCATTCCACAAGCAGAAGAATGCTCCTGGCCTCATGCCACTCTGCATGTGAGCGCTGCTGTGAAATGATACAGCAAAAATCTCAATGCCGTCTTTACAGTGAAAGCGCGACATGGGATCCTCTCTCCAGCTCCCAGTCGGCTGGATAATACGTGTTGACAAACACAAGCGCCGCCGCTACACTGGGACGCTGGGAAAAAGCCCGATGCACAGACCTTGAAGAGGAATAAATATCTATTTAAGTGTTTCCTCCTCGTGTGCCAGGCTCTCAGTGGTGGTGTAGCTCAGGTGCAACGAGCGGTTGGTAATGCTCGGATCAAAGGATGGAGAGTGAGGAACAGCCTCCTTGAAAAGCCAACGATTTCACTTTCCCCAGTTATTCCTGGATCTCAGCCAGATGTAGTCCTGTCTGTAATTTCATTACCAGTCTTTAGAACATCTATTTGTTTTAGTGACATCAATGCCGAAGTTTACTCACCGTGCAAGCACCAGACGGTGGCACTAACTGTGATTTTTATTAAGATGTGTACTTAGTTCCTGTTCTCATTAGCATCACGCAGCAGCAGACTAATGTACGTTTGAGGTGACGGTGCTTTTATAATTTAAGATTACGAGTCTTAATAAAACACTCTCTTCATGCTTCATATCCACTGATCACCAGCGCCTGGGTCAATTGAGTAATTAAGAATTTAATTAAGCTTCAGCTTGGATCACAGTCCTCTAACGCAGTCGAGCCTTGTACGCTAGGCATCAGTAGCAGAGATCAAATGGGGAAGGGATGATGTGCCAGGCAGGAATTTAGAGATGGGAGCAGTGTCGTGAAAAGGAAAGTGGCTTATCTGTGTGATCTCTGATCTCACTCTACCCGACTTAGGTTGTTGTTTTTCTGCTTACCCATATTACACTGTAGATTTCGGTGCAACCCTCTAAGGTACGCGGCGTTTCAGTCTGCATTATCTTCAGACCGCTCCCCTCATCATTACCAGCATGTTATACAATACATTATATTGACTCCTTGGGAAGCAGCCCTCACAGTGAATTGACTGTGTTGCTGTGGCCAAAAGTAGGCTAATCTCACCCAATGGTGCAAGAGTAGATGTTAAATGAGGCCGCTCAACCCTGCAATATAAGAGTGTCGACGACCTCACCTCAGGTCTCCATATGTTAACACACGTTTTAATGTTTGTTGTGTGTGTGTAGAGCACGGATCCTGAGGATTGTAATTTCCCTTTACTGTTTCGCAGAGTGTCTCACAGGTCAACTCAAAACACAAGTCATTAATACATATGTTATCCTGTCAATCTACATGGTCTGTGGTATTTAACCCATTAGGAGCAGATGCAACATATGTTCCTTATAAACCTTTAAGACTGGGTGCGACATTTATGTGCTTCTTTCTTTACAGCTGGATACGATGAGTGTGTCTCATCAACAATGTCATCGTTTTTAAGACGTGATGAAATACTTTGCGATGTAGTTTGTTATTTTTTAAAGTAGCCTTTCAGACAATGGCTGATGAGCTAAGTGATGGGAGCAGATAACCGCAGAGTTTCATTGACCAAAACAACAATGAAAATAACAATGACGAAGATTCCGATCCTGCTGACCAAGGCAGTCCGTCAGTGCCATGTTTGAGGAGGACGACGAGGGGGATCTCGATGAGTTCCTCTTTGTTGGGTTTTAAAGAAAACCTGTTTTTATTTCATGTCTCTATCTGCTTCAATGGCACGTTTTTGTAAACGTTGGCAATTCTGGTGTCTCCTCAGAATACTTCTCAGATGACTTTATATGTTTTAACAAGGTTTTGATTGCTATTGCAGGTCCGGGAGTTACCTCATGAAGGCAGTGTATGTTTATTTAGTGCCTCTGGTATAAATGGATTAAAAACAACTGTCTCATCATTCAGTTTGAAATGTTGGACTTCAGGTTTATGCAAAGCCTGCTAAGGTAACTTGGAGTACTGATGTTTTTGGACAGCAGGGAACCGTGTCAAACACATCAGCATCTCGGCTGAGGCTGAATTAATCACTAATTCACATCAACACACCACTATTAAGATGCCCAGAAACACAATTAGGGCTGTGTGCTTCAAAGCCCTTCATCATCACTATTATGAAGCTTGTTAATTCAGGCCATAATGCAGTTACATAAAAAATAATCCTATATTACAGAGCCAGGCAAAATGATGGCAGTAATGTGAGAAGTGTGTCATCAACAGTAAATGTGTTTATAAGATTTTGAAAATGAACAGCAAGTTCGGTACTTACTATGATTAATATCCCTCATTATAATATGACAATCTCTGTTGGTTACTAATCTATTTACAATGAAATTAAAAACTTTGTTGTGAGTATATAACTCTCCTTAGAGATGTGCACACGCAGAGGTTATTGATATTCACGTAAATTAAGAAAGCAAGAAGCAGGGACTTACCAATGTGATCGTAATGGGTCCAGACTCTATTCTAAACAACGTATACAGGTAATATCCTCTAATTCTGTATCTTACCATTGAGACGCACCACAGACGGAAACAACAGAGCTCAGGTTAATCACTTGTAATTGCATAGTCTTTAAAATGAGTGTCAGCAGTTGTTTCTGTCTGTTAGTACACACACAGACACAGGTTTGTTTTCAGATTTTGGATTGACTTCCATTCATTGTGGCTAGCCTTACCAAAACTCATCCCTAACCTTGACCGAACCACAATCCACACCTTACCTCTTATCTTAACAAACACCTCAGAAATGATGTTTAGCTTCATTAGGATCAGTGTTTATGCAGGAGAAGGCCCTAATAAGTTAAACTAAACTGAGCACACACACACACACACACTCCTTCACAGTCCCCAGGAAATTAACGAATGGACTCTAACGTTAAACACTGACCCGAATATCTAATTTTTTCTCAATTGTGGACACAGCTTTTGTCTCCAATTAGACAAGCTGTCCCCAGTTGACTGTTGTTTAGATGTTTAGTCTGAAATTTGTCCCCATAGGTAGCCCCTGACAGAAACACATGCACACACACACACACACACACACACACACACACACATAGTCTATCTGATTTACTGTTCTGTACATATTGTGCTGACATTGAAAATCTCACTATGCATCACAGCACCTGATGAATAGACCCACTGTGAAGTTATAGTTGAGTGGGTTGTAACTGTGTGATTTATGCAGGTTACAAAGCTGCGTGAAGACTGCTTACACAAAGAGTACTATTTCCGGAGAATTGATAAAACTTATCCTTCCACATGTTTTATATAGTTTTTTAACAAATAGAGAGTTGTCAGGGGCCGGACTTCAGATTAGTATGACTATGAACTATGGAAAAATCAAAGCATTCTTCCCATTCAAATTAGTAATTCAGACAATTACACATGAAAGCCACATTTCAATACACCAAATAACATGTGTTTAAGTAGAAGTAATAGGTCTATCTTGTTCCCTTTTTATACGGCAACAAACTCTATGGACTTCAGCCGGAGTTGGGGCAATGGCGTATTTTCACCTGAAGTTTTTGGAGTCGAGCAGATATGATGATTTTGTGGTGCTCTCATTGGGACCATCCAGTCGTGTGAAGCCGTCAGGAACAAGGAGAACTTCATCCTTCGATCATGTAGCTGCAAAAGTATTCCAATTGCCCATGAGTCTATTTCAGGGTTTCAGTGGTCCAGTTTTATGTGCTACCAGCAACACTGGGACAGAACATTCAAAAGAAGAAAACTTTATGTGATCCAGTTGATCCCGAACAGCTCATATGTTTCTGGAGCGCATTTGACGGATGAGACAAATTCATCAAATCAAACCTGTTTGGAAAACTTTAATGACGGAAGATTCGGAATCAGTGTGTTAACGTCACTGACACAATATGAGGTGGTATTTATTTTTAGATGTTCAACAATTTGAGAAGGAAAATATGGAGTTGGTGTGGAAAGACCTTTAATTCTCAATATTTTCTCCTAACTATATTTCCACCAGCACATCCTCACATGTTGGAGAGGTTGTTTGTTGGAGGCCAACTGGCACAAGCCAACTTGCAAACAATAAATAGAAGCTGTTCAGCCGTGTTACAGCAAAAATGTGAACCATGAGTTATTGTTTTTAATATATGTGAATACAGTTTGCTCTAAGTGGGTCCAAAAATCTAACAACAGAATCTCAAGATGTACGTAGGAGTTACTGTTCACATTAATGTCACCAAGAAATGTCATATAACAAGCTTAACTATTTCTCCAATCAGCTGCCAGAAACTACTTACACTATGCTAAATATTCTGTTAATAAAAACCAACAGTTGTAATTACCAAAGTTAACTTCGGTTACCACTGCGCTGAATTCTGCTATTAGTGTATTTGTATGAAATTAAAAACAAATGAAAAGGAGATCCATAATTAAAGTGGTTTGCCAACAGCACAATAATGAACATTTTCATTAATGATTCATGATTGTATATTTATTTCACAGTTATATTATTCATTCAGAATTGGTTACTCATTTACTCTTTTAAATGTCACAGCATACCGACTCCTACACATTCATTTGTATTTATTATTGCTCTTCCCTGAAAAGATGCAAAAAGTCAAAAGAGTTTCTTATAAAGGTGGAGCTGTAACGTGAAACTTTTAAGGATTTGGCTCAGATTAGAGGAGTTTTAACTTCCTGTCTGCTTGTGGGTGTTACCATGAACAGAATGAGAATTTTCACAGATTATCTATTCTCAAATCGTGCACACACTCAAACCACAAGGTGGGAAACTGGCAGTGCACCAGCGACTACAGGATATTATACAGATAATCTTCTCAGTGTCGGTTTGCATCAGCTAACATCTGTCTCTCGCTCTTTTTTTTATCTCTGCCGCACACACCCACACACACAAACACACGCTATAGTTTTTCTCACCTCTAAAGCTCCATCTTGTCTTTATCTGCCCGTCATAGACATACTGATGCCCTTCAGCTAAGATTTTGACCACAATCCAGCCTCACAGCTGTCGGTGGGACCCATAGGTGACACTGGACATGCTTCCTGTTCTAACATCGTTTTCTTGTCCTCCTTAATTGGTCTCTAATTGCAGGTCTGATTCTTGTACAGGTCAGCAATTATCTGGGTGGCTGCACTTCCAGTTCAGGAGGTAGAAATGTGGTGTAAAATCTGGAAGCTATTCACACTGCTTTAGCGTTTCTACTAAACACTGATACACTCATACAAAAGGTGCAAAGTAGAGCACTGCACTGGTTCTGTTTCCACATTATTCTGTTAGTAGGGGATCATTCTGCTCACAGAAGGCTTGAAGACTGGTGTGCACGTTGTGTATACAAAGGATAGCGAACTTAATCTAATTCGATTTGTATATTTAGGCTGTTTGACTAAATGGGAGATGTGGCCACGCAATCTTTTAGCTCAAAAAAGCTCCTTTTATCACACTAAATTATGCAGAAGAGCTAAAAGACTGCGTGACTTCACTTCCTCTTTGCTTCAACAGATTTTTCTTGCAAACTATCACATCACAAACCTGGCTTGCGTCTGTGCTTCACTCATTTTGCTGTAGAAGAAGGAAGCATTGAGGAACACTGATAACATACGTAAAAAATGTAAAATGTAAAATATGTGTTTTACATTTTACATATATATGGTCTGTGTAATATAAATGTAATACATTTCAGTCCCTTGAGGATGCTGTTATGTTGCAACTCCTAATGCAAATTCAACCAATCACTCAAGTAAACTATACCAACTCACTTCCTTGCTCATGGTAATGAAGATGTAGACGTGTGGCACAATCATTTCACATTTACCATCAAAAACTACTGCTGAAGATGGTGCAAGGCAATTTCCTGATATTTTGTATGCAAGGGGGGTTAAATTGTCTAGAAGAGCATGTAATAGTAATGAGAAACACAGACTTTTCTACTAAAGAACAAAACCAGGAGAATGGCAGAAATGTGGAACTGACAGTCTTTAGAATAAATAAGGTTAATGTTGGAAATGTATATGTATTAATAAAAAAAACAATTTTCATGCATGATTGGTGGTAATTTTAGTATCGTGTAAATCACAAGCCTCTACAACAAACCTTGACAAATCATAGTGTGAAAGTGTTAACACGCAAACCACATGCTATATCTGCTTTACTCCAGCATTTTCTCTGAAAAACAAACCATCATAACATGGACTGAATTATTTAAGAAAAGCAGCTGTGGATTTAGGTTTTTTAGGTTTCAACATTCCCCAAAAAGGCTATGACATTCTGAAGGGACTGACAAGTGGAGGAGGAAGAAGAGGGGATATGTTCCCATCCCTACATGGTTGTTTTAAAAGAATGTATTGTACATCTAAAAGGGAAGGAGCTTAAGCTGTTTAACATATCAATGGTTTGTAGTTTGGCTTGACTGAGCAAGAGCAGCACAATGTCCTGTGATATCTGTGACTGACTGAGTGACAAAGTTACACTATTGGTCGGCGGGCTGGGTGCTGGTGCAGGACTTTTTCTGTTGGTTGTGCTTTTAAAATGATTTTGTTTCCACAATTAAATCAGGGAGAGGGACTCGTCACTGTTGGCTGCTTCGATACTTAAAGCTTCAGAGTCAGGTGTTTCTGCCTGAGAACTGCATGCAGGAACGTGGAAACAACCAGTGTTAAAACCAGCTGACAATTCTGTCAGCACTCCGTCAGGAGAGAATCTTCACGGTTCAGTAGGATTTTATAACTGCGCTCTGACCAAGATGCCAAATTTATGTCTTAATGGAAAAAGAAATACGACATGTTGCATGCTTATACACTGTCCCGCCATATACTAGGTTTTTAAAAAGTCTTGTCTCTTTGTGGTTCCAGTGTGCAGTCAACAGCCTGACAGGCGGATCTGAATTCAGACTGATTCTGGGAATATGATGATTGCACACTGAAAATAAAACTGCTTCACTGACAAGCCAGTAGCTAAAATTATATTTGACATAAACTGATACAAACAACACAAATTACAGTTAATCTCAATGGCGGACATTACAGTTAAAGCCAGCATTTACTTTACTTATTTTTTACATAAAATGTATTATAGAGAGAACAATAACATTTTAGGTGAAGCATCTAATACCCAAGCAATGAAGCTGGCCTACATCCTAGAGGTGATTAGTTATTTAAAAAGACATTAAAATTATTTTGGTCCAAGTCAAAATGTACAAACAAATATAATCGTTGAGTATTTTGGGCCGGTTAGGACTAATTTCCTTTTCTCAGACAGGGGAAACATATGAGCCCCAATTTAGTTTATTCAACAGCAGCTGCAAGTCAGAAAATACGCTGAAATAACACACATCACAACCAATTTCCTTGTGATTGGGCATGCTTCTCAGCTGCTAAAGGGATTTCAGACACGATAATAAAGATAAAAAGGAGACATTAATAATTTTGTTATGTTAATTAAAGGCAAGAGGATTAACAATAACACAGGAGCCTTGTAAAGCAATAAACAGACAGGGGCTCTGACATTTTTCCAAAACCATTTATAATAAATGAATAAGGTCCCTGCTGCTATCAGACAAATCATATGGAATGAGGGGACAAAAACACTTTCATTCTCACTTTACTTGATAAGGCCGCTGTATTTGAATTTTACAGTTAGAAAAATCTGTGGTGGCCGCAATAGGCGATTTGCAGGGGGATGCCATCCTCTTAAAACCAGAATGATTTAAGATTCATCTCCCTTGATAATCTGTAAATTATGCCATCCCCTCATAGCTGATCGCCATCACTATGAGACAGTGTGCTGTGTGTACAGATAAAGTAAATTTGTATGCAGGTGAGCATGCTATAGTTAATACCGTAAACTAAATTGTTGGAGACACAGTTTTTTAAATCGAAAAGCATCAAAAAGACCAGTAGGACAGAGACTTTGCTCATGCTCCCTTTCTCTCCTACACAAACATACTGACAGTCTGTCGGTCAGTTTGACCACCAGCAGCACCAGGAGAGATTCTACTCATGTTGTTACCCATCAAAACATCCATAAAGGTGTTACAGTCTTTGGCAGGATTCAACCTAAACTCTGTAGATACCGCTTTCACTGTACACATTTAGGCAACAAGCGTGTAGTTCTCAACTGTCGGAAAGCTGTCCCCCTTCTGTATGTCTGTCTCTTTGCTCTTCACCAGTCAAGGTGTGTTTCAATTCAGATTCACATAAAATGTATATGACTTGCTGTTGTTAGTGACATGGACTTCATTTGGTCAGACAAAAGAACGTTTTTGATGTATTAACTGTCAATCTGTTTGCTCACGTTCATGTTTCATGACTCGCGCCGCAATTCAGACTGACGGAAGTTTAAGTTGATGAGAAGTGTCTGAAGGCACCTTTAGTTTGAATCAGTATGATGCTAAACCATAGACTTTAAATAAAGATAAGCAAGATGACAGCTCCCCAAAAGTGACAGTGGCAGTACAGGTTATAAATCAGGTCACCTCCATGTTAGTGGAGGGGCATGGACTAAACTGAAGTCAAAATACACGTCAAGTAAATGTTAACCAAAGATGGTTTCTGTCATTTCATCACACTGATTAAATTCCAAGCGTTTATGGTGAGTTCAGTTTTAATTTGTAATCTGATGCTATAAATACCAGGTGAACGTCATGATTGATAGCTGAGACTAACTTTCGATTGGTCAAGCATGTGTATCGGCTGGACTGGACTGTAGCAGCATAGCACAATAACTACTGTGCAGATTCTTGCTCTAAATTTAGTCAAAAGCAGAAGATGGAAGCACCCGCATCTGAGATGTTTCCATTTTGATCGACAGGACGAAGATGCGACTCGTCATCCATCTTTAGTCTATGAGTTTGACAGTGCAGGTAAGAATAAGGATAGTTTTACAAGATTTAGTTGCAAGACAGAGAACTGTTTAATATGCAGTGTTGAATGTAATTGGGACACCTGTGTTGTACACAGACATGTCTAACAGGGTCAGCTTTGACACTTGGTAACATACGGTAATATTGCCTGTCTGTTCGTTTGCCCCTGGCATTGTAATAAGTGGCTCACTGGCATGGCTTACTCACATGCCATCATAAATGTTAGTAGTTAAACCTGTGCGTTCCCCGCAGGTCAAAATGTCCGCCACGAGAAAAAGGTCTCCTGGGTGTTTCAAAGTTAATGATGACTGAAGTCACACCACCTGTGGCTTTTACTGCTACACACAGCTGGTCATGGTCATTGATTCGTAGACAAATGTCATGAAGAGCTGCGGACAAATTGAAATGCTTGCTACAAGAAGATAACAGATAGTGTGGAATGGACAGAGCTGTGAGGAATTGAACAACGTTAGTGTAACTGCCGCAGCCACTCCAGATGGCAGGCAGCAATGTGACATTAGCACTAGTGACATGTGCTCGGGGTCGTTCAGCCTGCTTGATGCATGAGCCTGCATTGCATAAGCGGCTCAGAGATGACCTCAGCGTTTGATGGGTTAATAGCCCCGGATCTCGGTTGAAGCTTTGGCTTGTTCAGAGCTGATTGATATGTTAAGATTGATTTCACATCAGTTAGCATAATGAAATTGCCTGGTGGAAATGATTTTTGGTAGTTTGGTTACTGACAGTAAAAAAACCAAATGAAAATTCAACAAAGGGAGCAGTGTTTGCTGACCTCCTAGCAGCACAGCTGACCTTCCAGCAGTCGGGCCGACCGATGGAGGGTCTCATTACCTGCATCTATTGATAGCAATCTGTCTGGATAGATAAGGCAAACCCATTCAATTAGTGAGGAAAAAAAGACATTAAGTATGTGAATGCTGTTTTACATGAATTAAGAGTACTTGGCTAAATTTAATTCTCAGACTGATGTTGGAGTTGAGTGTGAAGTTGACACTTTTGTTTCATTGATTGTATACGTAGCCTCTGCTTCTGTGACTGGTTAGAGCGTATTAGCAGGACAAAATAAAAGCCATCACTGCTCTGTTAGGCTATTTTAGTCCATATTCTATCAGTGAAAAGAATGACATGGCCATTAAATGTATTTATTGCGGAATCCTGGCTGTGTCTAAAAAGATGATTTTATATAGAGAACAGAGAGCATTATTGAAATCTTATTAACACCTGGGCAGTGGGCGACTCTCACCATTTATTTCATTCTAATTTCCCAACCATTTGAGTAAATGTCACAAATGCTGTATTCATCCTTAAGATTGGCTGCGTGCAACAGCTGGCACTAGCTGCCAGTCAGTGTGCCATAATAGATCGTTCCCAGGCACCCACGCTCATTTCATTTTTTTTTTTCTTCTCATGCTGGAGAAAACGGTTTCTACATCACACCACACTGCCTCTAGCTTGCCCACATTGAGGAAATGCAGGTTTGTCCCAGGCGCGATCAGAAGCAGGTGGTGAGACCTGGCGGGGAGGACGACTGAGCTGTTTGTAATCTGAGCGCAGTGCATGTCGTGTTTAATGAGAAACCGGCGGAGAAAAGAAGGAAATTACTGAATCCTGTGTGGAGGTAGGTAGCTGAGGAAAGGGCGTGGACTAAGTGAGATGGCGAGTTGGGACGACCGTCTGGGGAGCACAGCTGACCCAGGACATACACATAAAATGTATGAAAAATGATTAGGCTGTGACTAATTACCCGTTTAGTGTCCCCGAAAGTTGTTAAACAGACCATTGCCTTTTAATACCCAAAGTAAGGAATGGGATTAATTAAGCAGAAATGTATTCTTCTTCTCTGCCAAGTCCTATTCTCACAGTCTCTAAAAACACTGTGATGAGGTTTTTACCTCAGGGAAAAAGTTTGTAATGGCCTGAGAAGAGAACTCCTTTTCATAACTCACCACTTCTTTTGGGGCGGATGAATGGATGTATAAGCACATGAGCAGCTGCCTCAATAAAATGGAAGGCAGAGGGAAAAATGTAATTTCGAAGACAATGGATTCATGACTGCACATCTGTTTCTTGGAAAAGCATGACATATAAACGTGAAATCTAAAATAGTTTTCAGGAATATGTAATTCTTAATCGCTATTTGTGGTGAACCACTAAAATAGCAATGTGGTTGGGAACAGTCTATTCTGTATTCTGCTGCTGAGAAATGTTGATCTTGTTGGTGGGGTTACATCTATGTGGTTGACAATGCCAGCGCAGTCCATCAGCCAGTGACATTTACACAGTGTAACAACAGAAGAAAGGTGAAGCTAGCTCACAAACACAACACTAGATGCACCACCTCTCCTGTTGTTCTGCGTATAATGAACTGAACTCCCCCTTCAATCATCATCTATCTAATTATTCCACAAATGTGTGTCTGTCTTTCTGTATGTGGCTCAGATATCTTGAGAAACATTAATCCTATCACCTTCACACTTGGCATGTGTATTGTTAAGGTCCCAAGTGCAGTGTAGAAGTTGGTCACGTGATATGTTCAATATTAATCAACTTTGAACAAACAGGCGAGCTGCTCTCTGTAGCAGTGGTGCCTGGAATTATCGAAGTAAAAAATGGCAGTAAGTAGTGATTCTCCAGTATGAGGGGCCGTGAGGGACATTATTCAGAATACCCTCTCACACACACAACTGAAAAGCTCTCACACACACAACTGAAATGCTCTCATACACACTACTGAAAAACTATACGCTCACACACACAACTGAAATGCTCTCACACACACTACTGAAAAACTATACGCTCTCACACACACTACTGAAATACTCTCACACACACTACTGAAAAACTATACCCTCTCACACACACTACTGAAATGCTCTCACACAAACAACTGAAAAACACCGCTCTCACACACACACTACTGAAAAGCTCTCACACACACTACTGAAATGCTCTCACACACACTACTGAAAAGCTCTCACACACACTACTGAAAAGCTCTCACACACACTACTGAAAAGCTCTCACACACACTACTGAAATGCACTCACACACACTGCTGAAAAGCTCTCACACAGACTACTGAAATGCTCTTACACACTACTGAAAATCTCCCACACATACTAGTGAAATGTGCTCATATACACAACTGAAATGCTCTTGCATAGTATTGTGGAATATAACGGTTCAGTGGTGAATACAATTAAATGCATTACAATTAAAAAGGAAGGCCTTCCTTTCAACTGAAGGAAACAGGAAGTCCACACCAGGAAGTGCATGTGCTTTTACTGGATTTGAAGTAGTACTTCAACCACAATGCATGTTCACCTGATCCTCCTTGTTTTTCTGGTCCAAACTTTATTTTTTGAGGTGAGAGGCAATGAAGAGGATATTGTAAGTTTTTTTACTAGTGCTCTGCAATGCATTGACTCATTGCAAAGGGAGGAGTCCAACAATTTCGGTCAGGAGAGGCTTTATAGAGAGCTTGATGATCATACACAAACTCTATCTGCATTTCTTGCTGTCTCCAGATATAATCATGATGATAGTGATGTGAGTAATCTACTAGGATCATTGTATAGATCAGGGGTGCCCACACTTTATAGGCTTGTGATTTTAAACGATATAGATAACATATTTTATATTTTATATGATATAAATGATTAAATATGCATCCCATAGTTTGTATTCCCCTTCTGTTGTCCTGGAGATTTAATTTTACCAATTTTACCAATCACATTATTAAATGTCCCCCTCTGCACACAAGCAGTCATATAGATAAAAAGAGAGAGAGGGGGGGGCTACGTATTCTCCACATAGGTTTGAGTGGAGAATACGTAATTTACCCTCCACACCCGACATAGCAAACAGTGGAGAAGTTCTTGAAGATGGATGACATTAAATTAATAATTTAAGTGGAGAAGTACAGTGAGCTGTATGATCCTCCAGAGGTGGGACCATGTCATTTTCTGGCAAGTCCCAAGTAAGTCTCAAGTCTTTGCCCTCAAGTCCCAGGTCAAGTCCCAAGTCAAGACAGGCAAGTCCCGAGTCAAGTCCAAAGTCAAGACTGACAAGTCTCAAGTCAAGTCCAAGTCCTGCAGTTTGAGTTTCAAGTCCTTTTGATCACAGAGTAATGATATATTTACACAGATCATGTATGCTTTTAAAATCTGTATTTATTTATTAAAACAAGTGCAATTGAAATTGCACTTGCGGGGGCCGCTCCTATGCAGTGCAAAAAAGGACAACGGCTCATAAATCCAATCCAAAAACTGTTATTTTTAATTAAAGGAGATCTTTACAAATTTAAGTGCAATGACATTAAACATGTCAAACATTAAACATTTAACATGTCAACACAACATTTAAGAACTTTTGGGAGGACATGTCAAGACATGAACCACATGACAGCTAAAATAAAAAGTTTAAATGCTGCTGTCCCACTGTATATTTAAACTTTTGGTTAAACTTTGGTCCACCTTTAGAGCGCTAGTCTACAAACGTCTTGTTGAGTAGAGCTCATTCGGGTTCACTTTGCAGTGAACAGCAATCCAGCACAGCTGAAGAGTCACCTGCAGGCGGCCGAGGCAGGTAGGCCAGTCGGCTATTGAGTTTCAGGCAGTGTTGTCCATGAACGAGTTAAAAAGAACGCGTTCATTTTTATGAGAACGTTGAACTAAACGCAACTTAATGACAAATAATGAATTTGAACGGTGAACACGTTTATATTATCTGAGGTCAAGCTGAAACGTTACGTAATGTTTCCTTCTCCTGAGGAGAGACGCTGTCTAAAACGAATGCTTGCAACATGTCGTTGTGATCGTTGTTGTGTTTATTTGAAATGAAATGCAGTCTTACAGGGCAAAATACCGTCTGAAAGTTGCAATTCCGTTTTTCAACTTTTTTTTGTTGAGGGGGGGGGCTCTTGCATATAGCACCAAATGTGCTAGGGCCGACCCTGTGTAGCGCAGTGATTCTCCCACCGGTGCGGCGCGGAGGCATAACAGCGCGCGACCGGGAGGAGAGAATGCGAGGCGGATCTAATATTATAGCTAATGTTTTGACGTCTGCATCTCTTTAACGGCGGAGCAGTAAACAAATCGCTCTTTCGCCGTCGTCCACTCTATGCAGCTCTAGGGATTAGCGCTGCGCGGCGCTGCGCGGCGCTTTGGCGGCGCTTCCGCGTCCGGTTTGAACCCGGCGTGACGAGCAGTCCGCCCCGGTTGACGTTCGCAACATCGTCCAGGGCGGGGGGCGTGGCAGTGGCGGCGGCGGCAGGGGCCGCCACTTCCTTTTTAACTGAAACACCTTCCGTTTCAACTGAAACACCTTCCGTTTCAACTGAAACACCTTCCGTTTCAACTGAAATTTTCATATGTCTGTATGAGAGCTTTTCATATGTGCGTGTGAGAGCTTTTAATAAGTGTGTGTTAGAGCATTTCAGTTGTGTGTGTGAGCGTATAGTTTTTCAGTAGTGTGTGTGAGAGCATTTCAGTTGTGTGTGTGAGCGTATAGTTTTTCAGTAGTGTGTGTGAGAGCATTTCAGTTGTGTGTGTGAGAGGGTATTCTGAATAATGTCCCTCACGGCCCCTCATACTCCAGTTCCTGGTTCTGCGTGCTAAGTTGAGCTTCACTGGGCTTTAAACAAAGAGGTGAACAGCTCGGTCTTTAGTTGCTGTGGCTCAATTACTGAAGGTTGCGGTTTCTGAAAGAAAGCTGGAACCAGCATCACCACAGGACTAAGCAAACAGCCCATTCCAAATAGGCATTTTAATATTAGTCACTCTAGTAGTTTTTATTGATAATAGATATTCATCCTGTTGTGGAACAATATTTTCACTGGTGGCCCTAGACAAGCTTTACTAGCATGGTCTGATTGTATCCAGTGGAGCCAGGTTAGAAGCCAGACTTTCTGGGAGAATCTCATGCAAGTGCATTGCATTTGTAAAGAGTGGGATTCACTTGTCAAAGTATGTAAATGGTTGTTTTTCCTACATTTGACATGTTATCAATATTTTTACCATAAATTTCTGGTGCGACCTTTTTTAAAGTCTTGGCTGAGTGAAATAATTGGGTGAATTCACGGGCTACTTGTCAGCGACCACCTGTTCACTGCATGATGGGCTTCCCTCTTGTTTTCTTCCATCCTTACAGGCAAAGCATTCTGAATTTTCTGTCTCCAGTCTTCAACCATAACCCAAACAGAACCCCCTGTTACCCACCAGTCCATGCTTCATGTTTTCATCCCACAGCAACCATAGCTTGTATTAATTATGTCACTTGTATGACGATGTAACAAATACACTAAATGTTAAACTTGTAGATGCATGATATACCCCTTTCCCCCCCACAAAGGATTGGGATTCATCCAAACTTGCAGAAAACAGTTGTATGACACTGTATCAGGCAACCATGGCAACACTAAAACATGTCTTTGTTTTGTGTGAAAGACGATCAGAAGATGTTGTTGTGCATGTATCATGCTGTGAGTAATTTTGCTGCCCCTCATTAAAGCCGAGGAAGACCTAAGCAGTGACCACAGTCATTATTTGACAGTTTACCCAGCATTGCCCCGAGCAGTCTATTTTTAATTGCAGTACAAAAAGGACTCTGGAAAAAAAGTTGTGGTGCAACTATAATACCTCAATAGATCAGGTGTATACAAATTCAGGGTATTCAGTTCATTATTGTCACAATCATGGTATATTGTAGAATTGGAAAAATAAATCTTCAAACGATGTTCAATGCCCGTTTAACTAAAATGGCTACATAGTCCACATTTAAAGTGTAATTCACATGGTCCAGTTTGTAAGAATAGAGACTGTAGAGCCTGGCAATCTTTGAATAATACTAATAAATTGGCCTAGTATATATTGGTTGGGATCTGGTACAGACAATATGCACTCACCTGCATGCTCTGCTTTGGAGTGTAGACAGGTTGAATACTGGTTCAAATGCTCAATGTAGATTCAGATCAAACACATTTGATTTACCTCCACTATTGTCATTGGTGACATTTATGTATTGAAATATACTGAGGCCTGGGTCTTACTTATAGGTCCTTTTCAGACATTTTGACCTGCCAGTGTAGGAAAAGTAGCTAAGTAACTAATAACAAATCATTTTGGCTCCACTGTTTGAAAGCCATCATGCACACGCAGAACTATGTTACATCTAAATGGAGTGCACCCCTCATTGATGTAGTAGAAAGAAGAATCCCTCATCCCTTTTGGATGTGGAAGAACGATACAAGGACACCATGCAGCTTAAAGCTTTTAAAGGAGAGATGCGCTGAATGCCAGCTGCTTACACACCCAATGATAACTCGTACTAGTTCTTCACTAGTATTTTCTGCACTGCTTATACACTTACACCTCTCTCAGGCACAAGTAGGACCAACATGTCCAATGTGCCCTGTGATTCAATAAGCTCTGCTGCCGTGCAATAGTGAGCCATAATAAATAAAGTCCTTAAT